>NC_060909.1:3148791-3238791 GCF_014805685.1 Silurus meridionalis
TTTAATTCCAGTTTGAACAGCAGCTCTGGCGGCAACCTGCAATTCACAATCGTTATGCAACAGTGCGTAACGAAGTTTGTGGAAAGTTTGCACAAGGGCTGGGGAGGTTTTTTGTAAAAGGATTTGAATTTCATTTAAGAAAGAAGTCTTGTGTGTTGTTGTTTGTTTTGTTTTTGTCTTCCAAAACTTTTACGCTGTACAATTTTAGTAATTCTGAGTCGAGTATCGCCTTCAAATTCGGGCAGAAAAATTGTGTTCTGCTGTTTCACAGATGACCCATAAAATTCCCCCACTAAAAAAAATTCAATTTATTCAAAGCTTGCCTGCGTGATATGAATATACGACACTTTTTTTTACTATATATAACACTGATATGAGAGACCTAGCTTTGTCTAGCCTATATTTTCATTGTAAGCTACGGTATGCATGAAGACAGGAGGGTTAATATCAGATTCCGCTGTGTCCATTTCTAGGTTCAATTTCTCAGACACACTTATCCAGAGGGTCTTACATTTATCTCAATCATACAACGAAGCTAATATAGGGGTTAAGGGCCTTGCTCAGGGCCCCAGGAATGGCAGCTTGGTGTGGCTTGAAGTTGAAGTCATAAAACTTCAGATCCAAAGTCCCTTCGCCTTAACCACTAAGCCTCCACCTCCAACCACCAAGCTCAATATTTTTCTTTCAACACACCCTGAAACTTGGAGCTTTCTGAAAAATGCATGTTTGAACAGGACCATCTTGTTACTTTAGGAATTCTCCAGATAAAATTCAGATCAAACAAATGATATAAAGTCATATTTCATCATCCTCACAGTTCGCTGGCTGAGTCTTAATTAAAAACAAAAAGAATTCAACCTACGCTCCAGATTGTTTAAATATTCATAATATATTCGAGAGGACGGCAAAGAGAGCGTAACGGCTCCTACTTTCTGTAGGGGAAAAGCATCATTTCTTTCTAATTTCTGATATTAGCTGATCACAAGCACGGATAAGCTCGGGGTATAGTGTAGAATCTGCGATAGTTTGATAGTGTGTTACTCAATTGCATCTAATTTTATGTTCTCTACCCATATAATATAATTGAATCTTCTTTTTACACAGGGCTGCCTGCAAATCCTGAACCAGATGCAGAATTCATTGAAGAGGCAACGGCTGACGGTTTTATAGTTGCTACTAAAGAGCCAACCAAAACTGAGAAAGCCCAGGATAATAACGTTGCCATTATTACCCATGACTCACAAAACCCAGAAGCAAATCATTCCCAGTTTCAGAAAGATAATCTGCCAAAGACAACCATAGCCAAAACCCCAGAGGCAAGTCCCGAGCTCACCAGTGAAAATACTAACCAACTTGTGGCCGTTACCTCAATCCAAACCACTACATTGTTCTCTAAAGAGCAATTTGAGGGTTCTGCAGAACTGGCTGTCGAGGATGGTTCAGGAGAGACTCTCAACGAAACCCGAGACAAGGATCTCCCACTCACCACCACTCCCACCACTCATTCTGGAGATCGCACCATCTCTACACGTGTGCTTGTTTTATCAGAAAAGGACAAAGAAGCAGAGATCGGGTCTGAAGACCCTACTTCAAATCAGCTGACAACGACGGCAAGCGTGATTGTAGAAGAAGTAATTTTGGAACGAAAAATCGACGAAGTAGCTGCGGAAGAAACGGTGAACGAAGGTAGTCTAGATCCTGCAAAGGAAGGTATTTCATCATCTATTCACTTTTATGTGCTACAAACTATGTTCTTGCTCAGCAGATTTATAAAATCGAAAGTCTAAGTTCTAAAATCTAAAGTTCAACTGATATTTTTCTTCAGTGACTTCTAAGCCTGAAACCCGACTCATTAATATTCCGGGACATGATCCAAAACCTGCAATCAAAGAAGGCACACCTAGTGAGTCTATGAAACAACATTGCGTGCCACTATTACTCATTCTTTTTGTTTTATTGTTTTTTTTTAATGCTTTTTAATGTAATCTATATCTCTTGTTCATTCTCTTCAGGTTGGCTGCTCATCTTAGCATTATGCCTGACGCTTCTAGCTGTGATCTGCGTTTTTGTCGCGATCGCCACCAAAGACATGTATGTGTTTCATACAGAATAACATATGCTAACATTTGCATTACATGACTAAAAAGATCATAAATGATAACTGATATAAATTATAAAGGCCATAAATCAGTGTCTCTCAGAATATCTACAAAATTCCCTCAGGGAATCTATGAATTTTTTATAGTTTTTGCTGTAATGGAATTCACAAGACAGTTCATTTCACAACTTTTATTGTTAGTATCAATTAATAGTTGAGATATAATTAATTAAATTTACAAATTCAAATAATTAGCCTGCTTATTTGAATAGTAAAAATAATAATAATATTAATGATATTAATTAAATATATAATTAATGGTAATTAAATAATTATAAACATAATTCCACCACTATTACAACTACTATATAATCTAATCTAATCTAATCTAATCTAATCTAATCTAATCTAATATAATATAATAATTCATTAATTGATGAATACGAAAATAACAATAAATAATATTAATAATTCCAACACCATTAATACTACTACTAATAATAATGATAGTAATATAAATATTAATATGATAAATATTATAATGATAAATGAAATAGTGAGGTAAATAATAATAATAATAATAATAATAATAATAGTAATAAACAACCACCATTACTACAACTACTACTACTACTAATAATATTTCTGGGACAACTTTTGAAAAATTACTACTAATAATACTGCTACTGCTAATACTAGTCATAATACTTTGTGGGACTGGTAACCTAGTGGTTAAAGTGTTACTGTAGGTCAGAAGGTTGTGAGTCTTCAGCACTACCAAGCTGTCACTGCTGGGCCCCTGAGCAAGATAAGATAAAAGTTGCTGCAAATGCATTCAATTTTTTTGTTTTTGTTTAGGTGGTTTGGACCCAGCAGCCAATGCTTCAACCTCAAGTCCACAGAGTCCAAGAAGCAAGAGGAATATAACAAAGCAACAATTCCCACGCTGTCAGACAGGGAAAAGGTGGCGCTCATGAGCATACAAAGCAAAAGGGACTCTGCCATCATCAGCATTGAAGAAACTCCGGAAAAGGAATATCTGATGTAGAACTTGTGAAACAGAACCCTGAGCCCTGACCACTAAACAAACATGAGCTAAAAACCAAAGTGATTTTTTTTTTTTTTTTGCAGGATATTTTCTCCGAGCTCATACTATGCAGTGCTCGGGCCGATTTTCATCTTTAATGAGCTTTTCGTATTTCTTTACTTCTTCCTTAGATTTAATCACAAGCATGAAGTTGCACTTTTTCTTTATTAAACTGTTTTGATTTAAGGAGAATTACTGTTGACTTAATTGCAGTGAATCACGAGATAATTGCTAGTTATTAAACTCTTAAGAACCGCTATTACGCTATTATTTCCTAATTATTGCTATTAGCATTTGTAAGTACTGTGTACTAAAATATCATTTTTAGATCATCAAGCACAAAACAATCAAATCCTACTTGCATTTGGCATTCATGGAGTTTATATAATGTATATTGTATATATATATAAAATACACCTGTTCGTGAAAAAAAAAAACCTGTCCTTATATAGTTGTATGATGTACGATGTATAAGAACCGTATAAACAAAAACATGAGAAATTGTAATTCTACCGGTCCCTTTGTTAACATTTGTCTTTCAATCCCGTCTGGTTGGTGAGGTGGATGAGACGCTGTCTTTGGTGATGAGAAATAAAGAATTTGATGAGCAATGTGCATTTTTTTGTTTATTCGAGCCCAAAAATGAAGGACACATAATTTTATTTATTTTTTTACATTGAACCATAGAAAATAGAGGAAACATTCGACATCGACATTCAAGGTAATGTTTTATGGACATTTATTTAGTAAATTCAGAATAACATATAAATACAAATCTCAAATGACACAAAACGAGTGTTTTCTCAGGCCCTGCCTGAGCACGCACACCTTCATAATATACATGATATTCCTGTTCCTTATAATAATACATACATTCCTGAACTTGAGCTTTATATAATATATAAACAATATGGTTACCATTACAATTTATACCATTATAGGTCTATTTTTTTAACTAAAACATATCCTCCCTTCTTTCTGCATTAATATTCATTGAAATAAGACAAAAGAATTGACATCTAGTTAACAAGTAGAAAATAGATTGGGAGAGAAGTTCATTAAATCTCTCTGGGAGTCTGGATTGGGAATTCTTGGCTCGTGGATTTTTGCCCAACAAAACCTTCAGTTCCTAATTCTGACCTTTAAATGATTCTGGAAATGGACGTGTCCTTCCTTGTTTTCTGCACAAATAAGTCACTAAAATTATAAATTTGAAATTAACTAAGTGGCTGAAAAAAGCTACCCCAAGAATATCTGTTCTGTAGCTCAGTGGTTAAGGCATTGGACTTGGATTAGAAGGTCTTGAGTTCAAATCCCAGCACCACCAAGCTGCCACTGCTGGGCCCTTGAACAAGGCCCTTAACCCTCAGTTGCTCAGTATACCTCTAAAGGATAGTGGTGTCTGCGAAATACTGTAAAATATAAACATTTTTTTAATATAATAGACTATTAAAGTACTAGTATAGCAATAACAATACTCTCGCAAGTCACGGAAACAAAACTACGACAAATACACCAAGTGCAAAGAGGCACTTCCATATAAGTTAGCAAAAAAATTTGACATTCAATAGTCCTTATAGATAATTATAGTAAAAAATGAACGGTGTATTTTTATAGTGTATCACGGTGGGTTTGATTTTTGCCTTTTACCCTCTCCCTCTATTTAAATACAGTAATGTTAAGAGCTCATTGGCAATGTGCCTGATATCCATTGCTATATGTGGTTCTTCTCCAAACTGTTACTACAAATCTGGAGGCACACAATTGTACAAGACGTCTTTGGATGCGACGTAATAAAATTTTGCGTTCACTTGAACTTGGAAACCAAACATGACACTACCCCTGGAAACACAGCCAGCTCCATGAAGATGTGGTTAGGAAAGGAAGAATCTCCTGCTACGGAGCTCTGATCTAAACCCTACCGAACACCTTTGGACTGAATGTGATCTGACTGCACCCCAGGTCTCCTCACCTACATCACTACCTGACTTGTGGCTGATGAACACAAATGTGCACAAGCACACACCAAAATCTAGTGGAACATCTTCCCAGAGAAGTGGAGGGAATTATAAGAGCAAATCAGAACAAAATGTGGAATGTGATGCTCAAAAAGCACATACCGTACTTATGACCAGTTGTCCCTAAATTATTTGTCGATATAGTGTATTTTTAGGAGCTTATATATAACAGCGTTAGATAAACTCTTCAATTTCAGACTTCAGAAATCAACAAAGCAGTTTTGTGAGTGCAGTGCATGGCTATTAAACACATAAAACACAGTCTCCCATTCATGCATCTGTGAATGTTAAAGAAGGTGCCAGAAAAGCTGTTCTTATAGAGATAACCAGTTGCTAGTGTTTAATACCAGTATATACAGTACAGACCAAAAGTTTGGACACACCTTCTCATTCAAAGAGTTTTCTTTATTTTCATGACTATGAAAATTGTAGATTCACACTGAAGGCATCAAAACTATGAATGAACACATGTGGAATTATATATGGAATTATATACATAACAAAAAAGTGTGAAACAACTAAAAAATGTCATATTCTAGGTTCTTCAAAGTAGCCACCTTTTGCTTTGATTACTGCTTTGCACACTCTTGGCATTCTCTTGATGAGCTTCAAGAGGTAGTCACCTGAAATGGTCTTCCAACAGTCTTGAAGGAGTTCCCCGAGAGATGCTTGGCACTTGTTGGCCCTTTTGCATTCACTCTGCAGTCCAGCTCACCCCTAAACCATCTCGATTGGGTTCAGGTCCGGTGACTGTGGAGGCCAGGTCATCTGGCGCAGCACCCCATCACTCTCCTTCTTGGTCAAATAGCCCTTGATGCCTTCAGTGTGACTCTACAATTTTCATAGTCATGAAAATAAAGAAAACTCTTTGAATGAGAAGGTGTGTCCAAACTTTTGGTCTGTACTGTATGTTCCTGTATGTTCTTGCATGTAGCTAGAAGTTAAAATAAGCCTCGGAGGTTGTGAGCTTTGGAGTGGTGATGGGGTGGTGGGGTGGTGGTGGGGGGTCAGAATATCTTGGGAAAAGCTGATCTTGTTTGCCTCCACCAAAGACTTAATCCATTTAAGCCAAGTCAGCAAGGGCAAGTTGCATTTCTACTATCCAACCACTAGCAGTGAGATCCAGGAATGTGTGTTTTTTTTATTACCAAGATGGCGTTTTTTTCACGTGCACGTTATTCCAGAACATATACAAACAACACACCAATGGAAGAACTGTGACGTAAACAAAAGAACATCCATCTACTAACACTATTGTTTCGTCGGAGCAAAAATGCTTTACAGCATGTTGTTCTTTCCAAATAAACCGGGATTTGCAGCAGTAGTTTAGGTACGACATTTTTTTATGCATGTTGTTGTTTTGTGTATTATTTACACAAATTCAGCAAATACATTCGTTATACGTTTTTTCATTCAAAAACCGTAATCTAAAGTCGATGCTTTAAAAGCTTAGATCTTTAGAATGATTTATAGGTAGTCATGGTTACTCTTGTCCGATTTTATTTAATTTATTGTTAAACACCTACGAACAATAGGATATCGGTCGTGACGCTGAAGGCTAAGGAGTTCTTAATTACAAATAAATAGGGATTTGAGGGTATTGAATGGGGTCCTATATCAGGGATTGCTCTCTGGGAGTCTCTGGTTTGGGAACACCTTGGTTCCTGATGACAAAATTCTGGAGAAATACTTTAATTTGGTCCCTAAACCTAACCGTGAACTTTATCTTCATGCAGATCCATAAATATGCATAATGATGAAATCCAGAATACTGCAAGTTCAAGGATTAAGCTTTGGTTAGCTGTCAGCAATCAGCGGGTCATGGGGACGCAAGTTTCCAGCAATAATCAGGTACAGGGTTTAGGCCTCACCCAAGCGATGGTGGGACAAGACAATGACTCTGCTACCACACTAAAGTCGACCACTGAGTGCAACATATAACCTTAAGGTCACAGTCAAAGACTCACTAACCACAGAATAGAACTTGAGTAAAATCACCAAGGACATCATCATACAATTGTTCTCGCTTGTCTAATACATCCAAGTGCTCGTTTGCTGCTATTGTATTTGCAGTCACCGTGAAGTTTTGCATACTTTAAATCGTTTTCACCCGGAATAGCGAGCTTGTAGGACTCAGGATATGGTGAAGCTGGATCTTTGTGCTGTTTTAGTCTTGTGTCCAAGGTCTCTCCTCGGTAACGGAAAAGACAGCAGAGGAGCCGTTTGGGGTCAAGTGGATCTGAAAGCAATTGTCATGTACAGCTAACTGATGGACCAAGGCACATTCAATGAATATAAAGTGAAAAGTGGACCTAAAAAGAGATTAGCATTATTATTGTGTTATCTCTGTTCACTAGTAGTGGGTTTAGAGGAAGTGAGGAGAAGTAGCATAGTGGCTGTTATAGAGGAACAAATAGCTTTGGGAATTCAAGGATATCTGTTCGACAAGATGTGAAAATGTGGTGGGAAATCACACAATCGATTGGAATGAAAGACCAATCTTTGTGGTCAGCTGTACTATATTACATAAGTTTGAAGAAAAAAACCAAAGCCAGCTTGGTTTTACAGTCTACTACCAGAAATCTGTGGTAGACTCTGCCATTTGTCTCAATAATGACCAAATGTATACACAAAAATAAATAAATCAAACATAATATACCTACTACATGCAGGTTTCTATATCTGTAAGAGTGGTATGTACCTTGCAGTCATCTATCAGCACTTGTGGACAGGAGTTGTACGATGCATAGACACCCTGCTTTGTGTTATTATCATAGAAGGATTGAGACTTGGTCATCTCAAAGTCATCTGTTCTCATCTGCTGGGCATCGAGCATGTTGAGCTCGTCTTTGGTCAGGTGATACACAATACCCGCTCCATAAGAGTCTCCGATAACGTTGACCGATGTCCGGAAGCGATCCCTGTTGAATTGGAATGAGACACAGCCCCATGTGCTATAGCTTAACTTATTGACAGGCCATTTATCATTTATAGCTAGATTATGTTTTTCTATTAGCTCTTAAATGGGTGTCACACACACACACACACACACACACACACACACACACACACACACACACACCTGTCATTATAATCTTCTATGAGCTTGGGAATTGATTTTTGTGCATGCACGTCTGAAAATAATGCTTTCTATTGCTAATAATTGGTATTTTAATAAAAAGGGTAAAGAACAGCAGTCTGGCCCGCCCGCCCTTCCATCCATCCATCCATCCATCCATCCATCCATCCATCCATCCATCTATCTATCTATCTATCTATCTATCTATCTATCTATCTATCTATCTATCTATCTATCTATCTATCTATCTATCTATCTATCTATCTATCTATCTATCTATCTATCTAATAGTATTTTCTATTAAAAACAAATGGTCAGCCTCAGTATTAAAATGTGGTTTGGTTTGATATTAACATCATACCTCTCTGACTTACTTCATACCTACACCCCCAAAGCACACTATTAAATCTTCATCATCATCATCATCATCATCATATTATTATTATTATTATTATTATTATTATTATTATTATTATTATTATTATTATTATTATTATGTATGAATTTTATCAATTAAAAAGTAAACAATTAATTCAACTAAAATTGCATGTAATTACTAAACGCAAAACAAACTTTTACTTTGAGACTAATTTAGATTAGATATGATTCAATTAAATTAGATCAGACTTTAAAACACTACTTGAAGCTCCAGTGTGCTGCTAAGGCCCCTGTTTTGGTTGCATGAAAACCTTAGTGACTGGACAAAGGAAATGACATGAATAAGTCCATTAATACAGAGTAAAAGTCTTCCTGTAGTTGCATGACTGCCAGGCCGTAGTTCATTTCAACACGTGATATTGCATATAATATATGTGACCTTGACAAAAAGTCACAGTTTTAACTTTGCGTTTTTTTTATTTTTATTCTCTTGCTGTTTCTGGCTAAATCTATTTGACTACCAAGCAGCTAGAAAGAAAAAAAAACATAAAATGTGCTTCCACTAGTATGTAGTAATCTAATTTAATCTAATCTAATATAATCTAATTTAATTATATTTAATCTAAATTAATCTAAAAGTATAAAATGGAATGAGGTTCATTTTCGCCTATAGTAGTTGCATGCAATTTAATTATTGATTCATTTTTAATTGCTGAACCGTGAGGTTACTGAGCAACTCAAGAACCTTGAGGATGGATTTGGAATGTAATTAAGATCAGAACAGTCTCCTACAATGACCACAGTTTTGCATTTAAGCGCTCATCTCTGAACAGCACATTTCAACCATGTTAGAATTAAAATGAGTAGACACTCGGTGCTCCCCAGATAAGGACGGATTCCCTCTGGTGTCTGAATCCTCTCAAGGACAAAACTTAAAAATTTGTCAATAATGAATTTTTTTATACAACTTTATAACCTCTTTTTTATTTCTGTAAAAGCTGCTTTGAGACAATGTCCCATTGTTAAAATCACTCTACAAATAAAAATACATTGAATTTACCTGAAATCTTTTGGTCCTGGGTACCTCATTTGAGTGGAAAAACTAATCTTTGAATAGCCAAATGTTTAAAAAACAACAGTGACAATTTGTGATCTTTTTTATTTAAAATATTTTTTATGTATTCTGTAATGTTTATTTCCTGGTTTTGTTTTATTATTATTAATATTATTATTATTACTCTTTTACTTCTTATTTATTTTTTTATGCTTGGCTTTGAGATGTAACTTTTAAAGGCGCTATATAAAATAAAATATTACTATTATATTACAATTATTATAATTAAGTGAAGTAGAAGACATTATCTTGAGCTAGTGCTTGCGTCCTACAGGACAAAAACCCATAACATTTTCTTTTATAAAAGTACATTTTTCTACAACAGTCTCCTTCTACAAAAATGGCATGTAACTATTATGGGCAAATCAAACATTTCTATTTCTAGACTCTTTAGATTAGATATGATTAAATTATATTACATTTGTAAATACTAATGGATTCTCCATTCTCCTTCTAGCTTACTCTTTGAAATGAATAGATAATTAATGCATTGTTTAGATCTACTTACAGAAGCCAGTCGACGGCTACCAGTAGGCTGATGTCTTGGGTGGGGAGTCCAACAGCGGTGAGAATGAGCAGCATAGTGACAAGACCGGCGCTGGGAATACTGGCAGCGCCCACACTGGCAAGAGTAGCTGTCAGGCTTGAACAGAAACACAACATTATTATCACCCTCACTTGGTGGCGAAACATCTATTAATGATCTGACTGCTGTTAATCATGACGGCATCCCACATGAAACATGATAACCAGCTAAATTTAAATCTACATGGAGAATTCTACATTATGAGGCATAGCCAAATGCTAGATAATGGTGAGATACTATGTAATGTTGAGTATACTTATAAGCTAAACCATGCTCAAGTACCATGTAGTTGATTTAAAGTAGAGCTTCACTCGGTAAAACGTGACTCCAGTAAAAGTAAAAGTGTCCACTTAAACTTTCACTTGAGTAAAAGTACAAAAGTCCTTTAAACTGACTTACGTATCCAAAGTACTATGATGTATTCTGCGTATAATGATCCTATTATCATATTTTGTCACAAGACCAAAGTTGCTTAATCAACTCTACTGTCTATTAAAAAAAGATCTACTACTACTTAAAAAGAAATGAGGTCGCAGGTGTGGTGGTGAGTTCGAGTCTGGAGTTTCTTCCATCTATTTATTCCTCTCTGAATGTTCTGCTTGCTGTAGAACTGATGCTGAACTGTATATTGGTGATCAGTAGATACACCAAGCGCCAATTAAAAAAAATCGCAAATTGACGCATCCGAACCAAATAAAAGGGAACGACTGATTTTGCTAAATGTAGTTGAGTAAAAAGTCAAATATTTGACTTTGAAATGTAATGAAGTAAAAACCTCGCCAAATGGAAGCAAATGCCAAAAAACTACTTAGAACAGCAACAAATTACGCTTACTTTGCCACCGCTGATGTACAGTATAATAATGATACAGTCCAATGCATATCCACTACCAATTTCTACCACATTTAACAAGGTACCAATACCTGGCCTACCTGACTGTAATGATCTGACCAGGATCGAGTTTTATTCCATTCATCTGTGCGATGAAAATGGCTGCTACTGCTTCGTAAAGTGCTGTGCCATCCATGTTGATTGTCGCACCAACAGGAAGTACAAATCGAGTAACCCTTTTATCAATGCCCAAGTTTTCCTCCAGGCAGCGGAACGTAACGGGCAGCGTACCAGCACTAACCAGAGACACGCTTTATTAGTTTCATCCTCCCCCTAAGTCATAATTATACAAAGTATATTAAAATAATGGAATAGAGTAAAGGAAAATGGCTTACCTGGACGCTGTGCCCAGTGCAGTCACCCAAGCTTGAAATACTCCCATAAAAAATGTAAAAGGGTTTTTTCGAACAATGACAAAATATATCAAGGGGAGGAAGATGCCTCCATGGATGATCAGGCCTATGATGACTGTGAGCATGTACATCCCCAACTGCTTGGCCACCCCCTCCAGGTCATTAATAGAAATAATTTTGCCGCAGATCAAACATGCAATGCCCACAGGGGAGTACCTATGAGAAGGAAAAATGACGTAAGTGACTACATGACTTTCAGCCAGCACTTCATGCATAACGTTTGTTGCACTGACCACATAATCATGCCGACGAGCTTCATAATGATTTCATTGAGTACGTTGAAAAAGTCCATCATCAGCTTGGCTTTCTCTCCCATCTTTCCCATGGAGATTCCAAACGCCACAAAAAACCCAATGAGCCCTAGCAAAAGAAAGCATGGGATCCATATAGTAAAATCCGAGAATTAACATATAAGTGACAGATTCAAAATAACAATTTATCATTTACCATAATTCTTTTTTTTATGCACTGCTTATCCGCTAGGCATTTTTGCACCATCCATAACTGGTTCATCACGGCACCTATTTTGATTCTGTATATATCGGATCATACAACATTCATACTCGTACACAACTATATCATGCCGTTTGTGCGTGTTATCTCCAGACATTATTGCACAGCATATTATATATTACTATATATAGATATTTTATTACCTACTGCACCTTCTGTACAATCTACACCTCTAAAACCTGTACATACGGACCCCATACTCTTATTTATCACACTGCTGTTTATTATTGTAAATAGGCCACTTATGCACTTCTGGTTAGATGCTAACTGCATTACATTGGCTCTGTGCATGTACCTTGCACAATGACAATAAACTTGAATCTAATCTAATCTGATCAAACACTGATCATACGGTCAGTTTAAATAAAATTAGCAGCATCTATTTTGTTGTAAACTGTCTACTTATGTCTATTGTAAGTTTAAGGTCATAGCTCAGTCGTTCAGGCATTGGACTTTGGATCTGAAGGTCATAAATTTAAATCCCAGCCACACTAAGATGCCACTCCTGGGCCCCTGAGCAGGGCCCTTAATCCCATAGCTGCTCAGTGTTATGAATGAGACTGTCGCTGTGGATAAGGGCGTCTGCCAAAGTCCATCAATGTAATCTACTGTAAACATGTTTTATACACACCTAAAACATTCATGCCGCTTTTGAATTGAAGAGATTTCTTCATAACGTATTTTGCTGCCCACTTAGTGTTGTTTTTTCCAAACCGGTGATGGTGTGCATGATGAGGTGTTGCTACTTCGACCTTGTTTGTAACCGTCTGGATCTGCAAAGAAAAGATGACATCCAGAGGCTACACTGTGAATGAGGCAACAAGTGTACTAGCTAGCAACATGATTTTTCTATTTGAAGGTAGAAAAAAGCCCATAGAAAATCCATTAAAACATGAGGAGATCATCATCATCATCTTCATCATCTTCTTCATAATCAAGATCATTATTTTCCCTCATCGTCATTATATTATCATCATAATCCTAACCATCAGTCTTCATCATCACCGCTATCGTCTTATTCTTCATAATCACAATGATCATCATTACTTTCATCATAATCGTGTTCATCAATATTGACCCATTCTTCATCGCCATCATCATCACCATCGATATATTCCATATACATTATCTTCAAGATCGTCATCTTAGTTTTCTTCATCGCCATCATCGATACATATTCATCATCTTCAAGATCTTCATTATCTTAACTATCATCAAGATCTTCTTTATCATCATCTCTGAGATCTTTATCATCATAATCAAGATCATCATCATTGCCTCCCTCATCATCATCATCATCATCATCATGACATTAAGCTTATTTTTTTGTAAAATTACACTCGAAAGTGTGATGATGATTGAACCCCTTTTATAAATCTACAGCTGACTGAAACCCACCTGCTGAAAACAAGCCTGTACCAGATTCTCCGGAAACAGATTTCTGATGAGGTCAAAAAAGGCATCTAAAGTGGAAACATCATCGTTCTTCTTTCCCTCTCCCAAGTTTGATCTTATCTTGGGGTGGCCCGGGTGGATAATCAGCACCAGGAGCACCCCTAGCACTGCAGCAATGATGGTGGTGAACATGTAATACACCATGGCCCTGGTGCCGAGACGACCGCTAGATTTGGCGTCTAAACCTGCCAGACCTGCAACGAATAAAGCGACTGATTGGTACAAATTCATTTCAAATAAATGTGTCATTACTTAAAACTTTTAGAAGGACCCTAATGAAAGAAAAACATAAAAACATGAGTGTTAGCAGGAGGGAAAGATGACATGACCTGGTCATGTGACCTGGCTGTAGTCTGTGATCTGAAAAGTCCTCATGTGAGATCTGGCGCTTTCGTAACAATAAAATTCGCACTGCATGTCTCTTAAGCCAACCAAATTCTTTAAACAAAATCATTTTTTTAAGGCAGTAGTGTAGTTAGGCAAGCCGAGCGTTTAACCGAATGTTTGGGTGAAATGGAATTAAGTTCAACTGAAGCATGTATGTAGGAGGGATTGTGGTGCACAGGACCTGTGATTAAACTGGAGATGATCAGAGGCAAAATCACCATCTTCAACATTCTCATGAGAATATCACCAGGAAAGGCGATGATCATGATAACATCCGGGTGAAGTGGAGATGCGTAACGCAGGAGGACACCAGCCACCGAGCCTACAATCACACCTGGACAAAACAGAGCAACTGATACAATCGGACAGGCATGTAAACACTGGCATGTGGAGTGAGATATTTCCTCTTCCCAAAAAAAAATCCATCTTTATAATATGCTTGGCATTTGATCTGCAGCTGGTGTACCATCACTCGACTTCATTTATGTACTGTACAAAAATATTATACAAATACTTCCTTTTATTAACTGACCTTCTCTGGAGTGAACATTATTCAGTTTATTGATTTCCATCATCGCTTTAGTGTTTCCTATATACAGTCTTTTGCTTGTTCTGTTTGGGGGCATTTTATATTGATTGCAATGTATCAAAGCTGTAAATTATATATAGAAATAACTGGCCAATTGCATGATTGATGACATTCATGTAAAGAATTATGTAGAGCTTTTATTACATGAAAAAAACGTGCAAATTCCTTTGATTCCAATCAAATTGTCCAAAAAAAAAGTTAAAGTTGTCTAAACGTTATAGTTACTTAAATTATATAAGTTACATTTACGGGATTTATTAGGTCTATTAAAAAATATTTTTGATAATAATAATAATAATAATAATAATAATAATAATAATAATAATAATAATAAAGTCAAGTTTTCATTAGAGAACAGTTGATAACCTTAACAATGCTAGAACTAATGATTGGTCATTCGGTGCCACCCAGATGAGGATGGGTTCCATTTCCAGTCTGGTTTCTCTTAAGGTTTCTTCCTCAAACCAGCTTATTGGAGTTTTTCCTCACTCCTGTTACCACTGGCTTACTTATTAGAGGCTAATTTATGATGTTAAAATGTATATTTATGATCTTAGTCATTCTGTAAAGCTGCTTTGGGACAATGACCATTGTTCTATACAGATAAAATGTAATTGAACTAATAATAAAATGAATAATAATAATAATCTAATAATAATGACCATGATAGTGACATATATTTACTTTAAAAAATGAAAAAGAATTGTATAAACCTGGACCTTTAACAACACTTTTGAACTTTATTGCTCAGAATTTGTCGGCCAAATAACTTTAAGTGAAAAGAACACAGACCTATTGAACAAAGATCATGAGTTCAAATCCACCAAGCTGCATCCTCTGGTGGATCTAACATCTAAACCCCATAACTGCTCAGTTTTATGAGTGAGATAAATGTTAGTTGCTCTGGATAAGTGCATCTGGCAAATAAGTGCATCTGGCAAATGCCATTAATAATGTGCTGGGGTGAGACCAGGTTTGGTCTGGGCTTAAACTGAAGGTAAAGACTTTTTACTCGTCACATGTACATTACTAAACAGTAAGGTTTTTTCTTCACGTATTCCAGCAATGTCAGGAAGCTGGTGTCGGGTATGATACAGTTCCTCTGGAACACTGGGGGGCCAAGAGTAGCAGATTGGTGATACTTGGTGCTTGAACCCACAACCTTCTGATAATTAAACCAGTAACCGTAACAGTAACAGTTTAAACAATGTTCACTTAGCGACTTCACATTACTCAAATATGACATATAAACTCATTTGAGTAGTGATTACTCATTTTAGTTTATTTAACAATAGACAAGACGTTGCCTGAACATGTACAACTAGAAATCCATTCTCCACACCTCTCCATCATCTTCTTCTTCATAGTAATCAGTGTCTAATATAAACATGGCTAGCAATACATTAGGTACAAATATGGTGTACGCTGGATATTTTTCACTGTTACCTCTTGAACAGTAAAAGCTCCATGCTGATACCTTCTTAAATACAGGATGCCATAGCACTCACGCTATCACCTTTCTTAGAAAAGGCTTTTACAGTGAGCGTGTGTTGCGCTCCACTCCACTGCTCCATTCTACTGTAACTAATGGCAAAGGGGTTCGAAACGAATTTATCTATCTATCATCTATCTATCTATCTATATATATATATATATATATACACACTATGAGTGTGTCTTACCAAGAACTGTGAGTGCCAGAAGCAAGTTCTTCATGAATTTGTTATAGAGACCTCCACAAGCTGGCCCTGGAGGAGGAGCTGGAGCTTCAAAGTGGCACTCATGCATTTGAACCTCAACTTGCTTCTCCATTCTGTTGGCACTGAAGGAAAAGATGGAAGAAAAGATGAAAGTTATTGAATTTTTTTTTACTTCATATACATGTGGTGTGTTTTTACTCAATATATTTTGTGGTTTCATGCTTTAATGTATGAATTTCGTGATTTATTTGGCGTTTGGAGGAGTTCATATTTTCTTTTTCATGTCTAGTTTCCCCTTTTTCATTGCTGCACCATTGCCCATTTTTGTTGCTACTCTTTGAATTGCTACAATAGATGTTTTTGGTATTTAAACCCTGTGCTTGTTTATGTTTGTGGGAATTTATTAAAAATGCACCTCTTGTGACTTCACATTATAAATGACTCTAACAGGAAACTCCAGAAAACACAAGGTAAGAAAAAACATGTGACTTTTAATTGGTATCTTCCACTAGTTTTGGCATGTTCCACCAGCTCTGCTCCTGTCTACTAGATTTATAGATGTTATGCCCTGACAAGAATATTGGAGGTTTGTTCAACCTTTTTCTTTTCTTTACTTTTCTTTTCTTTTCGTTCTTTCAGAGCCTCGTTTGGACATAACATTCTTTCCCCCCTCTGGTATCACCTGAGCACTTTGTGATAGAGGAATTGATATTCTACCCTGATATATATATCTATATATATATATATTCCTGGAAAGTTTTCCCCTGAAGGTTTCCTTCTGCACTGCTATCAGCTGCTGCTAGAGCCACAGCATTAACCTAGAAGTTCAGCTTTATATTATGAAGGCTAATTGGTGAAACCTGGGATGAGCCACCCTGAAACCCTTGGCTCATTTGATGGGTATACTCTCCTCAGTTCCCTAAACGACTTCATATGGCGACCACTTGCTGCATGTGAGAGCGATTCATCTTCCTTTGCCTTCACCGTACTCTTATTCCACAGCTTATTCTTCACACTTTATCTGGACAGAGACATCATGCTGACTGCCTGTTACAAGGACGTCCTGGTGGCAGGCCAAGGGTCAACTTTCTATGGTATCTATATTCGAATTACTCTGCTGGAGACTTGCTTGATTTTTCTATGATTTCAGACCCACCACAATACAAATCCTTTCTAGTGGTCAGGTTCACTGAATCACAGATGTTGTTCTGCAAGAACACTAAGTACAACAGCCAGCATTTTATACCTAATGACTATGAAAAAAACTCCATTTCCATTTACAGGCCTCTCAAGACCTTCCCTTTGTAGCATTTTGCCAAACATTTAATTATTAATTCCTTCTTTAGTTCTCATTGCCCTGCCTTCAGTACATTACATTCTGCCCCTGAGACATCTCTACATGACCAGAACAGATTCTGTCACAACTTGCCCGGTTTCTGGCATGGTTACGCGCCCTTTGTCCTGTTTACTGCTTTTTTCTGCATTCACATATGACTTGTTTCCTTTTTTAATTCCAAGTAGTGCATTAACATCTCGTTCTGCTAGCCTGTTTGGTTGCAAAATCTGTTACCATTTTCCTAGTGAGCAATATTAAATCTCTCCAATCTTCTGTTAGTCATCGCTGTTGATAAGCCAGTTCCTGTTTTCTTTATAATGGGAACTTTTTGCCATTTCTTCATGTTTGTGAATGTGCCTTTTCATTTGCATTGCACTGTTTAATTGCATTATGATACTTCAGAAATCCGCTACAACGGCTCCAAAGTTTGATATGATTTTCTATTTCTTGTGAACAATTTCTGAACAGAAGTCACCTACACTTAACCATCAACTCGCTCACCTCTCGATGTCCTTTAACATCAGATCAGGTCTCTTCAATCTGCCTTGATGCTGTCCACTAAGGGTAATCACGTCACGTGACGAAACAGTACAATGCCGCTTGGCTTTCATGTTGTCAGGGTTTAAGGTTCTTAAAGTCACTCTTCCTTCACAACCTTGCCTGGTTATATATTTCTAAAATGCTTAGTAATTACCTGCACGTGAATAAGAGCACTGCAGATTCATTTTAAGGTGTCTAGATACCTTTGGGTGGGGTTTTTGTCTATAAAAGTATTACATTAGTCTTTCAAATGTCACCCTGTTCTTCTGCCATGTTGTTAGAGATCTCAAAGTAATCATTGAAGTAAAGTATCTCACAAAAATCCTACAAAATCTGAAAAAAATAAACGTTATATTTAAAGTCGCACCAATGATCCATGCCTGAGTATTGTATATGTTTTGTCTGATTTTCGATTTATTGTCATTGCCAGTATCAAAATCAAGTGCAGGACAGGGGAATAGACTAAGCACTTTATATACAATGCATACCTTGTATCTACTATTATACACCAAGTTTTAAGCACATACGCACCCCAAACAGATATACAGTGTGTGTTAAATTTCATATTATAACCCAACTGATTCAATTTGTCCATCAATTGTCCTAGACAGAAGATACATGGATCTCTAAGAAAAATAAAGTAGGCATGTCTTAACCAAAGTTTAAAATCCCAGGAACACTGTGCTACCTACCATGTCATTGTAGGATGTTGTAACAGATGGACCAGAAAGAATTTTACACCTACGAAGTGAAGGTATATGCTAGATATATATCTACAGCGTAAATCTACCTTA
Source organism: Silurus meridionalis (assembly GCF_014805685.1). NCBI lineage: Eukaryota > Metazoa > Chordata > Actinopteri > Siluriformes > Siluridae > Silurus > Silurus meridionalis. The sequence goes on from NC_060909.1 coordinate 3,167,770, forward strand.
GATGTACAATCCATTCCAATTATTATACATCGTGCAAATGCAGAATTAGTTAGCACCAAGGCTAAACAGGATTTAGGAAAGCCAGAGCTGTCTGATACACACTGCTCCAGCCCTAATAAGATCTAAGTCTGTTAAGAGGTTAATTTTAGCCATCAATAATTGTGTTGCACAACAGCAGGGACTACCAAAGTGTGCCGAGGCACGCAAGCGGAAGACGGGATTAGCCACCGAATAGCAGTTTTACTGACGCAAATACAAATTTGTTTGCACACAGGTGCAAAGCTTTAAATTACTTCTAACCATCCGGCATGTTTGTCCTGGAATAACATTTGCTCGCCTTCATAAAGTTAAAGTGAAATATTCTGGACAGAAATAAAAAGTCAGTATGTTTAATCCCACTAATCATCGCAAACAGTTTGTGGAGGATCAGATGTGGTTGGTTTCTGAATGCTAGCTGTTCATATTCTGCAAAAATTGTAAAAAGAAATCTAATGAATTGAAAGCTTGCAAAAAAAAAATAATTTATCCACTCTGCCAGCAATTCAAAAAATTCAATTGAGGTTTACAAACATGAGAGGCAGCTATGGCATTGCATTAGGATTAAAAATGACTAAAATACTAAAATTATCCCCGATGCAACCGATGCTTAAACATGATCTTATCATAGTTGAAGGACTGCATTCTTTCAGGAAGATCTGTATGAGTTACCTGCTAGAATTTCATGGTGGTGCACTGGCCAGATGTGATGTATTGGAACAATACAGATTGTGGCCAGCGGGCCAGCATCAGCCTGTTACTCAGGTTCTATCAAGATACTTGCATCAGCTTGATATTCAACTTAATCAAAAAACATGCAAAAACATTTACAAACGCTTAACTTTCCACTTTACCTGTCGTGATGTTGTGATCAAATGAAGGGTCTCTGCTGTAGATAATTATAAAATCATAGGCGTCAACTAAGACTATGGAGCAAAGGATTATCAGATCACAGTTTGGCCATCCAGAGATCCATCGCTACTTCCAGTCCTTAACCAAGCTGAGATCCGACACTGGCTGCGAACCGTTATTCAATTTCCAGAAATCGATGTGCACAGAGTCACATTCACATGCACAGGTCAGAGATTAGGATCAGTATTCACAACCGAAGCATCTATAGATGGAGGTAAAAATGGCCAAGCAGCTTCTGCATAGGGTGGAGAGGGAGGAGTCCTGCACCCAGATTAGGAGTAAGTAACAAGTGCAATCCTTCAGACTGTATCCAGGTCATACATCTCTAGACCTTTCACTATTGCTTGGTTTGAACTCTTGTTCTAAAAAGCGTTAAAGAGCAAAACTTGATGCGGTCTTCATATAAAGGATTTGTACTAGAATAAGAAAGAACAAATACTTCCCACAGAATTATTTCATTTGTATTCAAGGTACTGAAAAAAGAGAAAAACATATGTACAAATAGGTGTGAGCTCCATAAAGTTCAAACATGGATTTTAATTATGCAGTACAACTATTCCTGTTAGTCTGAATGAGAGGGGGGTGGGGTCCGGATTGGAGTTTTATATAGGATTATATTGTAATGATGTTGTACCAGATTTAACTCAAAAGCATCTTTTTATTGATTGTTCATTTTCATTCAATTGCATAATTGACCACTCTTTATCTAATGCTACAGAACTTCTCAGAAATCCACTGACTGAACCAGAGTTTGGTGTATATACTGTATGTTGGTTTAAATTAACTGGCTAATGTCAGAGGTGTAGAGTATCTGATAATCATGTTCAAAGTCACCGATTCCAATATGATGAATAAAAGTCTTTGAGTATTTGACTTGAAAGTACTTTTGAAGTTGCACCAGTTTTCAATACCAAGACACACGTAAGTAAAAAGCCAAAAACAGTCGATTTGTGAGGTTTTATTTCCATTGCATTAACCATCAACACAACAACCTCTTCAACACGCCACAATGCGACAAAGATCCAACATGTCGGTAAAAAAAAATCAAATAATAAATAAGGCAATAATTTAAAAAAGGGATCTTTAATTAACAAATAAAATCACAATATCATGTTACAAAATAGAAAAAAAACAGTATTTCATAGCCAAATAAAATAGAAGAAAATCATTGTAGATTAGAACCAAACATTCGGAAGTGACTTTGATGTGATGCAGCTCTCAGTCTCACAGAGGGAAAATATTTTTATTTAAAAAAAAAAAAGCTGCTTTTCAAAGTTTTTGGAATTTATTCAACCTCTTTTTGGACTGAAAACGAGGTCAGCGGTGTTAAAAAAGTCGCTCACAGGCAGCAAATGCGTGTAGGGGAGTGTTGAGTCTTAATGATGTCTTTAACAGTAAAAGTGCAAAATGTTTTGTAATTGTCAATTAAATTATAGTGGAGTAAAAAGTACATATATTGAATGGTAAATGTAGTTAAGTAGAAAGAAAGGTTGCTTAATATCTTTGATACTCAGTAAAACTAGAAAGTACGCAAAAAAAATTACTTAAGTGCAGAAATGAAATACATTTACTCAAATACTTTACACCACTGGCTGATGTTACATACCCTCACAATATATGATACATAATACATACATAAATTATGGGACGCGTCTCAATTGAAGGATTGGAATATGGAATTCTAAATGTAATGACTTTGTTGACTTTTAATAGACATCATAAACATAAAATCTAAATCATAAAGCCGGATATAATATACAAAGTGTATATTATCATCTGCACTGTACTGTATGTCTGTGTTGTTATCGACACACTAACTAACTATTTAAAGCTGGGAAATATTTCAAAGCAACAGAGTTCAGAATCCATTTTTAGGTCGAATAAAGAAGTGATTCCTTTGTGATACATTTTTTAATTGAACCGTGATTTAGGGCAGTGCTTATCAACTATAACAAGTGCTATGTAGATGTTCAGGATGAAAATGTACATTATATTTAAGGCATTTGGCAGGCGGCCTTATCCAGAATTATTTATGCAACCGCATGTTCTGTATCAAAGCATTCCTTTTCTATACCCCAAGTTCCTATGAATGAGTTACTATAGAAACCATAAAATAGCATCATATTAGAACTGTGATTTACTTTGCCATGCAGCTGTCGAAAACTCATCAGCTTTCATCACTCATCACTTATTTTCTTCTAATAGAAAAATGGAAAGAAATGTGCTTTATACTTGTCACGTGTCAATTCTAACAGCACAGTAAAATTCTTTCTTCACATATCCCAGTGAAGCTAGAAAGCTGGGGTCAGAGCTTAAGGTCAGACAGGATACAGCACCGCCGGAGGACAAAGGCTTAAGGGCCTTACTCAAGGGCCCAAAGATTAAGCTGGGTGATACTTGGGCTAGAAGCCCTGACCTTCAGATCAGTAAACCAGAGCCTTAACCACTGAGCTACCAACTCCCCTAATAGTGATGTAGTATAAAAACCATGGTCAGCCCAAAATGTTTATAATGTTTCACTCCTGGATATTCAGATAACAATACAACAACAGTGCATTTAAAGCAGTGTGAGTCAGATGGAGAGCTTGGATACTGTATCTGCTGCCCACCTTCCCTAGTCCTGTTCTGACCAGAGCTTTTGCTCACATCCACCTGACTTAAGCTACGATTAGCAGATGGGTGATGAAGTAATCTGGCCTAAGATTCGCAAATCCGACACGCTCACACCGAGTTGAGAGTGCAATTGGGGGACACTGCATGCATGGAGATATCAAAAGTGAAAATGCATAGATAGATGAAATGGGATTCAAGAGTGTCACTGCTGCCATGGCAACCACTTGAAGAAGTGATTTGCTTGACCGTTTCATCAAGCTCTTTCATAAGGCTTTTTTTTTACTGCTATTGGAGAGACACTTCATCAGCAACCAACATTACATTAACAGCGTCTAGAATGGCAATGCAAATCTTCTCTGCGTCGCAATACTAGTTGTTGCTATGGCAACGCTCGGCCGGTTCTCTTGGTGTTTCGCTGATGGAGGTGGAGAACGCTGTCTATTCCGCTGGCCCAAAATCACCTCAAAAAATGTTCAGTCGCATGATTTAATACCAGGGGTGTAACAATACACAGAATTCACAGTTCGGTATGTCCCTCAGGTTTTTAAGCAACGGTTCAGTTCAACTCTTGGGACAGTTAAGGGGAAGAAATGCAAAACATAAAATTGCTTGATGTTTTTTATTAGAGCAGTTTATATTGTTTATACTGTTTACATTTTTAAAACAATTTTAAATGAAATGTTTGCTTGGTTAAATAAAAGATAAAATAATAATTTATAATATTTTTTTCAATATATATATATATATAAATTTGAAATCAAATTAATGCAATGTATGTAATGTGAATATTATATTAATTGAATGGAGTAATTGAATTATTTGGCACAAATTAAATTGATTAAATAAAATAAAATTAAGACTAAAATCAGACCCCATTTGTACATACAGATGTGTATATAATTGTGTGTACAGTATGTGTGTGTGTGTGTGTGTGTGTGTGTGTGTGTGTGTTTTACATTTAATATTACATTTTCTACAGATATGATCCTCTTAACTGATCTACTTATTTCAACAGAATTTAACAATCGTCTTCATTCCCTCCATCCTTCATTCATTCACTCCCTCGACATGTGCAATTGTCAGGATTTTCTTCTTGCGAGAAAAATCCTTGAAAATAGACATAAAATGCTAAAGAATCCATATCGCTAGACTGTCGTAAAAACGTTGGCAGGAAGTGGCAGCGATTTCGCACGTGCGTAAAACAAAATGACTTTTACTTTACAACGTGCTTCAAATGGCATTTCGGCGCACTACCAATCGTATTCCGGGACTGAGCGAGTACCCACAGTGACTGCGTTAACTCTAGTTGCTTTTTTTTATACCCCTGGCATTGTTGTGTATGTTTTTAAGTATAATAATAATAACAATAAACAACTCGCGGTTCGCCTCTTAATACGTTTGCGAGGGAACTCAGGTTTTAACTGTTTCGTACGTTAAAAAGATTACATTCGGTACACGTCAAGAAGAATTCAAGAAGAAGCTTTTATTGTCATTTCAACCATATATAGCTGACGCATTACACAGTGAAATGTAACAACGTTCCTCCTGAACCCTGGTGCTACATACAACAACAACAGAGAAAACAGAATACACAGGGCTAAGGACTGGTGTCCTCGCCACCGAACCGACAGCATTGTACAGAAACGGTTGTGTAATATGTGTACCGTTACATACACATCAAACCAGTTAGTCTGTGGCCTTGTGCCCAGTAAATGGGGCATTGTCATACTGGTGGAGGCCACACCCATCAGGATAGGAATGTTTCATTATAAGATGAAGGTGAACAGTTTTATTTGCAGCTTCCTTCTGAGTGAATAAACTCATCACTGGAGCTTCTTTGGAGTGGATAAACATTATAAATTGTACAATTCTTCTGGTGTGAATGGGTGCACTCACCCACTTGATTCAAATGACCTTCATTCCATTTCTTTTTCAAATACATGTAAAGCAGTGTGTGTGTGTGTGTGTGTGTGTGTGCGTGTGTGGGTTTTGCACTACTGAACTCTTAAACATGCATTTGTCTGTGGAATGAGTTTTATTCACCCATATGTATACACATTCTCATCGCCTGAATCGAAGTCTTCTGGTTTTCAGTTACTTCAAGAACAATGACTTGTAATGACCTCCATTGTACCTAAACCTGGGACTCCCTCGATTCCACCTCATGCACCCGAATGATTAAATGTAGTTTCTCTCATTTCGGAGCTCCTCTCTTGAAAAATGTGCGTTTCAACAGGAAGTCAATAGACACGATCGCTTTCGAACATGACCCTACACGCATGCAGCCTCATCTCCAGTTCAACCCTTCCGATAACGCAGATATTTGCATGCTGAAAGATAATAGCCATTTGCATGCCGTGACTCAGCAGCTCCTTCCTCCCATGTGTGCTAAATTTTTCCCTCAGGCTTTCTTGCCTTCTACATTCAGAGGGCATCCTCTGCATGCACATCGTTACTTAAAGGGACACGCAAGGGGTCTTGATCCCTCTTGACCCCACCCTAATCTCAGACAGGATCATCAATCAGCCCTTGTAGAACCCGGACAAAGAAATAACTCAACCACTATTCATTCTTCTTTCGTCGTCACACCTCTTGACGTCAGTATACAGAATAAACATTGTGAGAGTGTAGGAGAGTAAAAACAACGGTTATTATTCCATCTGGGGGAAATACAAGAGAAGGAAGAGGGTTACTAAGGCTTTTAATTACCATGTGTTTTGAACTCGGAATGATGGATGAATGGTACCGAATACGATATCGAGCTCTTTCGTCCAGTTCGTCTGTGCAGATTTTGAAATCGTTAATCATCAGAGCCGACGTTAATTCTTAATGACCAGAACTAAAACAGTGAGCTTTAGCTTGTGAAAAAAGGCTGTGGGCCATGATAAATATTAAAAGATTGCACAAAAATTCTTTTAAATGAAATCCTGCTTAGTGTCGGGTTTTTTGGGTTTGAATTACAATTCAATACGTTTTAGCCCTTTCAGACAAATTGCCAGATTCGGGAGCTCAGCATGAATCAACTGTTGGCTGATGTTATTTCATACGTTTTCATTATTTAAAAAGTACAACAGTTTTATAGCATGAGGTGAATTACATGTAATCGGACTTCTGATGCGAGCGCCGTTCAAATATCCATTTTTAAGAGACGAATTAGCGCTTTATAGATTATACACGAACACAAAGGATGAGCTTATGGAACGCTGGCAAGCACAAGAGTACCTTTACACTGCAATATATCAACAACCTGAACCATTCAGAACCTGGATGAATGGCCAGAAGGTAATTCTGAAGTGCGACTGAGACCGTAGAGGTCGGATCAGTTATATATCACGGTTTTAAAACATGGCCTGAGACAAAAAAATTCTTGTCTGTGCATGTAAAGGTGCAAACAAGTTTAGCAAGACACAGTATCATATCACGATAACCGGCTCGCTGATGCTGATGATCTTAAGATTTACGATTGTGCTGAGGAATTATTATGTATGGTACTTTGCCTAAAAAACTAAATTGGAGGCGAGAGATTCTGTAAGACAAAAAAACTTTTTAATTGTTATACTTTTTGAGTTTACAAAGACCAGCTTGGACCCCGAATTTATTTCTGAGTAGTACATCAGCAGATCAGAAATTCACACATACGTGTCGAGTCATTGAGTTGCACTCTGTCACTATTGTCCAGTTTATCACTATTGAACGTTTCTGAACGATTCGTTTATTTTTGAACGAATCTCTAATGTGCTTCAGAAAAACGAATCATCTCAAAGAGCGATTTGTGCATTTTCTACTTGACGCACTCCTGCATGAGCAATAAGGAAATGGAATTGAGTAGTTTACCACCAATGAGTCTTCTGGACCAAGTTGTTCGTTCCTTTGTCACGTGACTCCCATAACACTATGCAATGCAATACACAGGAAACAGAATTGAGTAGTTCATCTCAAAAGTCATTTGACTTCCAAAGACGCAAAGAATAATAAATCAGGTTTATCGGTCACAATCTTGACATTATTGTTAAAATAATTATGGGAGTCACGTGACAAAAAGAATTAACGACACGGACCAGAAGAAATAGGAGATGAGCTCATTCTGTTTATCAAAATGTTCTTTAACTGCATTGTCATATTTTCATTATTGGAACTATAGTCAACGTTGGTGTATATGGACATGTCTGAGGATCTGCTTTATTAAAAGTGTAACATTTTATTTTATTTCTGATCAAAGGAACAAGATTCAAAGAACTATATTGCCAAATGTATTGGGTCACCTGACCTTTCCTGCTAAATGTGGATGCTGGAGGCACTCATTTGTACAGGACGTCTTTGAATGTGTTATAATACAATTCGCTTGAACTTGAAAACCCAAACCTGTTCCAGCATGGCAATGCCCCTGTGTGAAAAGTGAGCTCCTTGAAGATCTGGTTTACATGCTTTGTAGAGGAAGATCTTGCTGCTATAGAGCTCTGATCTCATCCCTACTGAACACCTTTGGGATAAATATGAACGCTGACTGCACCCCAGGTCTCCTCGCCTACATCAGTACCTGCCTTTCATAATACCCTTGTGGCTGATGAACACAAATATCTATAAGCACACTCCAAAATCTAGTGGAACATCTTCCCAGAGAAGTGGAGGGAATTATAAGAGCAGATTACAGATACCGTACTTATGACCAGGTGACCCAATACTTTTGGCAATATAGTGTATGATCGCTCATATCAGTATATGTGAATAAAATATTACTTTATGTTATTCTCAATCCAATTTTTAAACTTGCCCACTCGTGTGTACACAGTGTACAGGTGTGGATCACAATTTTGGAGATTGTAGCCAAAGCTCGCCAGGCCCATCAGCTCCCAGATAGACTCAAAAACACTTTCTTCTCCCCTCCTGTTCTGTGAGACAGTAGGTACAAGTATGATTCCCCCTGATCTTGAAGGACACACTGTACTAATAGGATGTTGCCTCCCACACAGCATGTTGTCAGTAATGCTATTGGGAAGGCCTTGTTTAGCATACTGTCTTTCACACTGTAACACATCAGTCAGTTCAATAGTTCCAGTCTGAGCCACCTGAGAGCCCGTTTCTTGCTTTTCTGCTACAGACCAGCCAGTGATGTAGGCCTGGTTCACAGGTAGCTCCCCTTCCTGCAGACGAGGCAAGCACACAGGGGAAACCAACTCGCTGATCCTGGCCTTCTCCGCCATCTTCAGTATAGCTAGGTCTGAGTGAAACCCAGTAGGATCATAGCTGGGATGAACCAGGATCTCTGAGACCTGTAGAGAAAAAGGCAGAAGATGTCATGCACTACTATAGATGTAGCGTGTGAGAAGCAGCCGCTAGATGTTGAAAGCTAGATCTTCATTAAATGGGATTCAAAGATTTGAGAGTGTCATTGCTGCCATAGCAACAACTTGCAATGCTACCGAGATCAGATTTGCTGGCCATTTCATCAAGCTTTTTTGTACTGATTTTCTATTGCTTTTGGAGAGACACTTCAACAGCAGCGGACTTCACATTAACAGCATCTAGGCTGGCAGTACATATCTTCTGTCGCTTGCTATACTAGCTGTTGCTATGGTGGTGATGACAAATGGAAACTTAAGGAGGTGACACTCGGCTGGATCATTCTTTCAATTGGTGTGTTGGTGATGGTGGTGGAGTGTGCTGAAGATTATGCTGCTCGATCAAATGTTACGTTGCTTCATTTAATACATGCAGTTTGCGCCCTTGTGGCCTGGAGATGGGGGACTGTTAACCTGAAAAAGAATAATCCCATCAGGATGGAGAAGGTTGAACAGAAGGGACACGTGAACAAATAACCCCCACAGCATTAATGGGGCAAATAATGTGTAATTAAAAGGTGTAAGCTAATATTTTTGTCCATTCACATGCACACACACAAATACACACACACACACACACACACACACACACACACACACACACACATACAGTGTATATATACAGTGATACCTTGACCTACGAGTGCATTAATGTATGAGTTTTCCGAGGTACGAGCGGTCACTCGGTCGATTTTTTGCTTTGTTACGCGAGCAAAAAATTTAGGTACGAACTGGAGACGCCGCTGCTAGATGGCGAAGTGAAGCCAGAAAGCGATTGTGACGAAAATTAAGATGAGCAAAGAAGAAAAAGTAAAAAATTAAAAGTTTAGGGATACGTAGTGTACAGGAGTGATAGTAAAAAACAAGTTTTCCCTTCTCCTCCACTTATCACCTCTACCAACCCCAACCAATTTTTATCCCATAAAATTTCAGCCGTCATATCACATAATGCCATAACTAAACGTGGGCTCTTGATAGCTTTAAATCCATGTCGCTTGAAAGCTGTTGCTCTTGAACATACAGAATCACGTCGCCATTTTCACGTCCTTTGATTGGACGGTCTGAGAGCGCAATAGTCAGAGCTCGCAAACCGCATCTGTAGCAAACTGCACAATCTCACAACCTATTCTATTTTTTACATTCCACAATGACTGATAGAGTAAAAGAAATCTATTTGGTCAAAGATACACTTACAAGGAACTTTTAAAGACGGACTTAAAAAAAAAAAAAAAGGCTGGACATCGTGAGGAAAGGTCGATCTAAACAGTTCAAAACTGTTGTCAGGCTTTTTCGTGAACCAGTTATAAATTTTTGGACAAAAACACACAATTTGTCTTAATTTCAAATCCCCAGGAAAACATTAATGCACAGAAAAAATGCACAGTAAAAACCTGGGTTTATTTTATAATAAATATCGAATATCGAATAAATAACCAATATCGAAGCTTCTGCTAGAGATGATGTATTCGGGCGGTGCAGCTGTGGCTACAGTGAAATGAGACGTGTTAAATTGTGTTTATTGGGTTTCTTGTTTTAGTAACGCCATTCATTCTGACTGTATGAGATTCCTGTCTGTGATGCAGTACTCTGTTATACTGCGTTTCTCTATAATATTGATGGTTTCTATAGACGTGCCGTCATAATGGTGGTATTAAGAGGTGGATGATTCATGTAGGACACCACTGAAGGCCTAGAGGTGAAATGCACAGCCTGCTACAAACTACAAATACAGATGTCACTGCAGTTATCTTTGCAAACGAATGAATATATTCATCCCTTCATAGGCATCAATCATGTCATCTTGACACAAATTTGAGGTGAACTAGGCCTTCTAATCATACCGGAGAACATGCTAAGATGTTAATTGTATAATTAGAGCATTCAGCACACCAGCCTTTCTTTGTGTCTGTACTCATCTATTCAAATTCTTTTGGTTCTTCACCTGTCTCTTATCTGTATATATTAGGGGTGTAAAAGTACACAAAATTCACGGTTCGGGACGTGGTTTTTTACTTGTTTTTTAAGTGACGGATCGGTACAATTTCGGTACGGTCAGGGGGAAGAAATGCAAAACATAAAATTGTTTGACGTTTTTATTTTTATTAACGTAGTTTATAATCGTTAACATTCGCGAACATCAAGTTTAATAATATTAATAAAAAAATGCGCTGAAAGTGTGAGGCGGAGACTAAACAAACTTGCGGTCCGCCACTTAAAACGTTCCTGAGAGAAACTCGAATTGCATCTGTGTTCCGCATGTAAAAAGGATTGTATTCCTGTTACACCCCGTTACAATCCTGTTACACCACTACTATACATAGTATATTATCTATTATAAGGACATACACACACTTGTCATTCTCAAAAAATAACTAATAACTAAGAAAAATAATAAAATTCCAAATTGAAAAAGAATTGTTGTTGTTTCATATTTTTAAGACTCTTTTGCTGGAATATATATCGCATTAAAATAAATGCGGCATGCTGTATTTGAGTACATATTTTAGGTAACAGGTATTACTTGACTAAATTTCGCAGAAATTACAACTATGAAATGACCATGCTGAAGGTAACACATTAAGACCACTGGATCCTTCAGGGTCCAAATGTCTGAGAGAACTAGTAAAAAAATGCATTTTTCTTTACATATGATGTAAATGACAAGAACTTCAGTGAAAAGAAGAATATTTGGTATTTAATAAAGCATGCACTAGAGCTGACATGAACTCTATAAGTGAATGCATATACATTATGATTTATTTTATATAAAATCTATCAGTGGGTCATCTGAGCATGTGCCCCAGTAAAGAAAATCAGCATAAGGAAAATCAGATGTTTTGTCCCGTAGTATATAAAATAGTCAGTATTATAATATTTGGCTATATTTAAAAAGGAAGCTAGAAATACTGGTGAATGTTAACTATGAATCACAATGTAAAGATTATTTTTCGATAAATTTCAAAAAGATGCGTTCTTTTGATCACTAAATATCAAACATTAAAAAATTTATTTTCTTCATCAGATATTTAATTTAAACTCAGAAGTCTTAAAGAATGTTAACCAGTGTTCCTATCCTTTCCTTTCTTCAGATGTGCCTGGTTCATCCCGACGTCCCACCTCTGGATGGAGTCCCTCCCAATTGAGACCACTCTGTACAGCTGGTGATGGTTCCACACCTACAGCCTAACAATCCATGAAGCTGCTGTGCAACTCGAGAACTTAAAGAATGGATTTGGACTGTAATTAATATCAACAGTCCACTACAATGGCCCAGTACCACAAGTTGCATGAATAGTTTAGCATTTACGCATCTATTACTACACAACTCGACTGCAATGAATGGACATTCGGTGCCACCCAGATGAGGACTGGTTTCTTTTTGAGTCTGGTTCCTCTCAAGATTTCATCCTCATACCATCTCAGGGAGTTTTTCCTTGCCAAAGTCACCACTGGTTCGCTCATTAGGGATAAACAATAAACGTACGTGTTCTTTTATATAACCTTATTACTGCTTTATCTGTGTAAATCTGCTGTGTAAATCTGGATGAGTGCCAGTTCATGAGTGGAGGGCGGAGCCAGAGAAAAAAAATCGAGAGGTAAGAAGCACATGAGAAGCTGATGAGACAAATCAGTGTGCGCTGCTTCAGTGGACAGTCATGCCGATAAAAGGACAAGAGACAAAATTGGGCTTTAAAACACCAAAAACACAGAGACAAATGAATAAGGCAACTCACAAGGTGTGCACATCCTGGCAGTGTCCCAACATATCGTACCGCATATATACATACGCTGCTTGTGCAAATTTCGTCATATTGTTATCATCATTGTAAGATCGCAAAATCAAACAATAGTTGAACAACTCTGGGTTATGAATTTCTACCTTCATGTGCTGAAGCCTCTTCTTCTCCCCCAGCACTACTTTTAGATCAGCCATGTTGTTATGTAGGGACAGTCCAGGCTCGGTGACACAGTGTGCTGGCACTAGAACAGCATGCGGGCTCACCAGAGCACCACTGCACACCAGATGCCACATCTCCTCCTTGCTTTTCTCCTGCCAGTCGTCATAGTCGTACTCGGAATACATGTCCCCTCGTCTGCTGGTCCTCCCTGTAATGGGACTGGTGTGGTCGGGAAGACGGTGGTAAATGGCTGCATGCCATGGCCAGTGAGTTTGTGCCAGGTTTTGAGGTTTGGCTAAGAGTTTACCACAGACTGCAAAGAAGAAGATTTGGTTGTAATTACAGTAAAATAAAATAAAAATTGTGGAGTTTTGACATTGGACCTCTTTGAGTGTTTAAAGGCTCTGGCATGGAGAAGCTGGTGTTGGATTGCAAATGTTGAGCTATTTTATGAGTTGCTTAGTAGCTCCTGGTTCCACAAACTCAACTGACTGTATAAGACTGAAGAAAGGACGTAACTCATAATCACACATTCCAGTGCACATGTTAGTTCTCACTCTCCAGTGTTCTGTATTGTTTAAAGATTATAATCAAACTCTTGATGTCACCCAAATGAGGATGGGTTCCCCTTTTGAGTCTGGTTCCTCTCAAGGTTTCTTCCTCATAACATCTAAGGGAGTTTTTCCTTGCCACAGTCGCCACGGCTGCTCATCAGGGATAAATACACACCGTTCACCTCACCTGTTAAATTCTGTAAAGCTTCTTTGAGACGATGTCTGTTGTGAAAAGCTCAATAGAAATACACTTGACTTGACATGGCTACAGTAGAGTTTGGCAATACTACTATATGTATTTATAATTCTACATCCATGAAATTACACTCATATAACTTCTAACAATAACCAGATGCCTTATAACCACTTCCATAGCTATAATTGGTTTCATCCCGACTGTGTCAGGCGCATACGTCACCATTTAACACAATCCAAATCTAATCCAAATTTGTCATTTTGTAAAGCATTATTCAAATTCTAAACTCAAATCGAATTTAATTAGCAAAAACTAATTAAAACATAAGGATTAGCTTAGTAAGCAGTTCTTGATAGAAAGTTATGTAATTGGAGTACATTAAGAAGGTATTTAGTATTACTTGTAATGCATTTATTAAGTAATCTCAAACTGCTACTACAAAGTTGGAGACACACAATTGTATAAGACTCTGACTGCACCCCATGACTCCTTACCACACCTACATCAGTGTCTACATTTTATGATCTATCGTTTATGAAATCTATTAGTGTGTCATCTGAGCATGTGCTTAAGTAAAGGAAATACGCCATAAGGAAAATCAGACGTTTTGTTCGAAGTATGTAAAATAGTCAGTATTATCATTTTTGGCTATATTTAAATAGGAAGCTAGAAATACTTGTGAATGTTGAATATGAAATAATCCCAATGTTAAAGATTATTTTTCTATATATTTCAAAAAGATGTAACATTTTGTTCACTAAATATCGAACATAAAAAAAAAGAATTTTGTTAACCAGATTTTGTAAGTCGAGACATGTCCTAGCCTACCCAGAAGTCCTAAAGAACGGGGACCTCCTCACCTCACCTACATCAGTCCCTGATTTTACTAATGATTACAAATGTCTAAAAACACATTCCGAAATGTGGTGGAACATTATTTTAATAATTGTATTTATTATCATAATAATAAGAAATGAGTAAATGGAGATTACATGTGGAATATAGTGTTCAAAAAGCACATAGCAAATTTATGATGTGTGGATGTATGAAATACTGACAATTCAAACTAAAAGAACATACTGTATTTATCTTACTATGATTATATATTTTCATTTTGTATGGGAGGAAGTAGGAACTGCTAGCTATATGATTGTATTAGCTTATGGCAGGTTTTTGGTACTATCTTTACCTTCATTTCATGTTTAGGATTAAATTGGTGAATTGAATCTGTGTATCTCTGACTTGGTGACTTGGTCTTGTCTTTTTTTGCATTGTGTAACTTCCAAAAGTGAACACAGATTATTAGATTGAGGTACTGAATCATGCAGTAGTAGCAGCAGCTTGATCGGTTTGATTGAGTTTCTTTGTAGTTTTGTACATAATGTGAATACTTACAAGTATTAATTGTATTTTTCGCTTACCGTATTTTCCGGACTATAAGCCGCTACTTTTTTCCCACGTTTTGAACCCTGCGGCTAATTTATGAATTTTTTCTGGATTTTTCCCGGTTTCACAAACTTCAAGGCAAAAAACTGAACCCTATAACATTAGACCAATGAAATTTCCGCACGGAAACAAAAAAACGCACCTCAACCGTGTTCTGAGCTGCACGGCATCGGGAGAAAAAACTGATAGAGATTTTTAAACGCACGACAATGCCAAAAGATAAACTCCCGAGAGAAATAGTTGTGAAAGGAAGGAGGAAGACAGTGAACAATGACTTTCTTGGTAGGCTACTGTTTAGATACAAGCCGTTGTAACGTGTTGAGTCTGGGTGAAGGGAGAGCTCGCTAACTCCAGTTACAACAGAAATCATATAAGCACAGACAGGTTTCCAAAACTCGTGCTTTTTTATTTTTCTTGGCAACAGCGTTACAAGTTAGTCAAAGAAACTTAGAAATGAGCATCAGAAAATAATAAGGACATATTCCTCAGTCTTGCACACACGCAGTAATAGCGGAAAAATGCAGTGCAGTTAAAAATAAAAATCTTTGCAAAATATATGCGTACAATAGTGCCAATAAACAAAAGTAATATTAAAAATGTAGCCTAAATCACCTGCAAGAGGTAGAAATTGATTTTTTATAGTTAAAGCTATGTTGGTATGTAATGATGTGTATGTTATGTATTATGATGTCTCTATAGACCTTCATTTTCTCAGTTGCTTTGGAGCATTTCTGTTGAATGAAATTAAATTCCTCAGAATTACTTGTTCAACCGCCACATCAAACGAACACTATCACAGTTCAGTAAAAGTGTGAATCCTGTCTGGTCTCTTGCAATTAATATAAATACATTTGTTCTGTTGAAATTCATAGATGCCAAACAAGAAATTCAACTTTGTGCAATTTTCAATCACTGTGATCCAAACCGTAAACTGTGCGCCGTCTTACTGAACATGACTAAACATTTTGACGAGCTTGTTTGTAAGCAATGACAAAAGGACTTGACATTTTAATGGCGATGAGATGTTCATTGACACAAATACTTACTTTTGAGAGATAAATTAAGGAGTTTGAGAAAAGTACAGGCTTTTGATTTTTTACATGATTTTTTCATTATATCAGTTGCAATTCTGCTTGCATGTGCTTGAATATGTGAGTGCTGCCCCCACCTGGTATGCAGGTGACATGGCGTCCGCTCCACTTTCCAGTTTTTAGACATGTTCGACTTGAACTTCCAGAATACTGGTACAGAGGAGAGATGCACTCATACTCAATGCTTGTGTAAAGGGGGTGAAAACCGGTGGGTAAATCACCCTGCGCCAGTGTCTCAGTACTGATTTCTCTTTGATAAGGCGGGAAGGAGGAGTAAAACCTGTGTAGTGGAGTCTTTCTAAAACCCAAAATAAAACAAAACAGACATTTCAGGATGTGCAGGAATGTGGTATTTTGCTGTAACACGTTTTTTCTTTACTCAGATATGAAAAAAAAATAATAAACTGCACAGAAATATAATTTTAAATCACTAAACATTTGTTTTACTGCTGTGCCAAGTCTCAAAAAAAGCACCAAAATCCGCATGACGCACACATCCGGCAATTTAAACCGTCCGTGTGGAAACATAAGAAAAGTTCCGTTTGGCGTCCTGATGATTTACGTAATTTGAAACTCCATAATTACTTTTAAAAGTTTACAAGGAAATTTTGTCTTTATGCTCTATGTTGAGTTTGGTTTTAATAATAATAAACGTACATTTGTATAAAGCGTACATATTTGTCCATGTGCGTGTTGGTTAGAGTATTAAAAACTTGAAAAGAGTTTAGTAGAGTTTCTGTACATTTAGTACAGAAAAAAATGTGCAAATAAGCGATTAATCACGCGTTAACTCATAAAAATATTTTATTCGCTTGACAGCGCTTTTATATATATATATATACACACAAAAGGTGGTATCAAAAAGTTTCGCAACAAGGTGCTAACAATGGTGTCATTAGTGCTATTTTGACTGTGTGCTTTCCCTCTGTGGCGTTTGACATGACATACATTTGACATATAACGATGCTGCAACAGGTTGTTCAAGGTGTCTTGAGTGGTACACGCTCATCAAGAGTGGAAGAACCTCAATGGAAGATGACGAGAAATCAGGAAGACCTTCAACGAGCTCAACCCCCGAAAAAGTTATTATTGGCAACTTGTGCATGATGATCGTCGGAGAACAATCCACATGATTTCACTTTCACACCCACCATACTTGCCAGATTTGGCTTCTGGGCAAATCCGTCTGAAAGGTCGCTTTTTTAACACATTGCAAAGATCCAGTGCGAATCGCAGAAGGTGCTTGACACGCTTCGAAAAGAAGACTTCCAGGACGTATTGCAGAAGTGTCAGGAACACTGGAAACGCTGTATTACTGTGCAAGGGGACTATTTTAAAGGTGATAGTGTAAAGGTAAGGGTGATAGAGCGATTCTCAAAACTTTTTGATACCAAAATCGTGTATAAACATATATATATATATATATATATATATATATATATATATATATATATATATATATATATATATATATATATATATATTTTCTATATAAAAGCATACCGTAAATAAATTTGTGGCTTCAAGACCTTCTGACGCACCAGCTTGGAAATCTTTGGTTCCCGACAAGCTACAACACAAACATTGGAACATGATTGTTCTGGTTTGGAAATACTGCATGACGCACTGTATTTTGAAATGTCAAAAAAGACAGATACCTTTGATACACTGTGGCTGTTTGCCACTCCAGGTGCCATCGAGCCGGCATGTTCTTTTGGAGTTTCCACTGAGTGTATATGAGTTATTGCAGGAGAATTCTACGCTCTCAATAGCACCATCTGAGCTGATAAATTTTACTGAGTATCCGTGATGTAGCTGTGATATCGGGGGACATTGTTTCCTAATGGTGTCGACCTCTAGATTTCCAAATGCACAAAATGAAAAAAGAAACAGATGATTGTTCACAATTCACTGATATGAACTCATGTTTTATCATATGACACCAAATGTCATAATCATATAATATATCTATATATCTCAACCATATTCACTACTCACTGGCGGGCCGTGTGTTTCACCCCTTGGCCTTTATCGGTTTTCTTTCTGAATCAATCCACCTCTTAATACCATTAATATGATGCCACGGATATACAGTAGAAACCATCAATATTATAGACATTTACATTTATGGAATTTGGCAGGTGCCTTTATCCAGAGCTGCTTCCAATTATGTCATTAATACAAATGAGCAGCTATGTATTAAGGGCCTCACTCAGGGGCCCAGGAGGGGCAGCTTGGTGGGGCTTGGATTTGAACTCACGACCTTCGACAGGAATTTCATACACAGCTGCACAGATATGAAATTCTCTCTCTTTAATGCCACACATTGTTATATTGTGTTTTTGTATGGTATTGATGGTTTCTATAATTGTGACGTGATAGTGATGGTATTAAGAGGTGGATTAAGTCGGGTACGTCCCCACTGAAGGCCCAGGAAACAAATGCACGGCCCACCACTTGATTAGATAGAGATTTAAACCAGTGCACCAAACCTGAGAGAAATTCTATGAAATGATGAGAAGATATTAAATTAAATGAAAAATATTTTAGCATAAATTATACATCATTGTAATTTGTGCACCTGTAAAACTTTTGAAAAGTATATTAAGGTTAGTTGGGAGCCATGTTTGTTTGCATAATTATTTTTTCTTTGCCACCCCAGAGTAACTGCTGGCCCCTGCCTGGCCACCCCAAACATGTTTATGTACAGTTTTTTTAATTTGACTTCAAACTATAAAAACATTGAGCATCCACCAAGTACACATGAACCAAAATGTTCTACATGTTCCTCACAATCAACCTGACCTTACCAAGAACCCCCCGCCCCCTCAAAAACCAGAAGAGTGACAAATACTCATGAGTTACTGTCAATAACCAAGCATGGACAAATTACACTGAAATCATACCAATCATACCTCTGATGCATGTTGGTGCTGCCCCACTCCAGGTTCCATTAGACAGACACATTCTCTTTGAGACTCCTCTGAGCTTGTATGGTTTATAGCACCGGTACTGAACTCCAGTAGCAACATCTCCATTTTCATACAGCAGGAAATGGTCCCCATGAGCAGGTTTGGGAGGCGTTACACAGCCAGATTCTGCTCGTTCCGAAACAAACAAATGGATTTATTAGGCAGGATAGCAAAGGTGCTCACATTTTGTGCACACAGGAACCTTTAACTTTAATTGTAATTCCCCTGAACCACTAAAAACAGATTTATATAATGAACATAATCCAGGAATTGAAATATTTGCCTCATTAGTCAAATATGTATAATAAATTTTGGTCTATTAATTGGGTCTATAAAGCATTTTATTCCAAGTTGGCTTTATTTGCAGCAGTGGTGGACATGAAGTAAATGTAATTCATTACTGTAGCTTTTTCAGAGAGACTTTTACTTCAACTTCACTATATTTCAAAGTCAATTTTTATTCAATTACATTTTGCCAAATCAGTCGTTCTTTTTTATTTACAAGGATAAAAACTTCACTGTTGAAACACGCAGCGATCCACCAATCAGGCTTCGAGCGCTCAACTTGTTTTGATCGGCGCTTGGTGGAATCTACTGATCACCAACATACAGTTCAGCATCAGTTCAGCAGAACATTTCGAGAGGAATAAATGATGGAAGAAACCAGACTCAAACTCGCCACGACACCTGTGGCCTTATTTGTGTGATTTCTTTGAAGTAGTTGAAAAGAAAGTTTTAGTATCATGATCA
This sequence comes from Silurus meridionalis, assembly GCF_014805685.1. Lineage (NCBI taxonomy): Eukaryota > Metazoa > Chordata > Actinopteri > Siluriformes > Siluridae > Silurus > Silurus meridionalis. The sequence continues at coordinate 3,187,578 of NC_060909.1, forward strand.
TGTGAATAGATATTAATCAGTGTTTGACTCATTAATATCCTTCTATTAATAGATCAGTGTGCTGAGAGTAACAGTCTTTTCACATCAACTGAGTGGATTAGGTAAAGAGTCTTGTGAGAAAAATGATAATAGAAACATTATTGCCATAATAAATCATAGTACTTGAACTGTACTAGTACATTTAAGTACATTTGAAGGCAAATACTTTTGTAATTTTACTCAAGTGAAAGTTTAAAGGGACGCAACTACATGGTTTGTGTACTTCATCCACCACTGATTTGTAGGGCACATTTTCTTGAGATTATTTCTTAATGATGGTGGGATCATTTGGCAGCATTTGAGGTAGGATGAGACAAGTTTAAAGACATCTGAGGCAGGTAGAGTCAGGTTTGAGGACATGTGAAACAGGATGAATCAAGTTTGAGGACATATGTGACAGGATCAATTAATTTAGAGTACAATTTGAGTCAATTTGAGTCAAGTTTCTTCTTAACGATGGTGATCGCTTGAACATTCCGCAGATTTTTTGTTAGAAGAAATGTTTAATGAACCAGTTAATGAATACTAATAAATATTTTTTTGAACCAAAAACATTTTTATATATTTAGGGTTTGGATTAAACCCATTATATGTAACTAACCAGTCAAATTTTAGCAATAAATTTGAATAACTTTAAAAGAGGTGGGTCATGATTTCCACTGCTGTAACTTTAAGAAGGATCTCACACACACACCACACACAAAGCAGAGAGTTTAATTGCACCACTCTGCAGCTTTACCACGTTCACATGATTACCGCATGTATTTTTTTCCACTGATTCAGCGGCACTCACTCTTCTCACACTGTAGGCCTGTGAAACCTGCTTTGCAAGCACATTGGAAAGCCTCAACAGTATCCAGTGAACAAACGCCGCCATTCCTACATGGATTGGGGCTGCACACTGCGAACACGAACACACACACACAAAATCAAACCAATGAGGACGTACACTGTCATGTCTGTAATAAAAAGACCCTTTGTGGTTTTAACCAGACACATAGATACCTGTGTTTGTAAACTGCACCTGAGAGTTCCTGAAATGTTGCAGAGAAACCATCGTAATTATTATAGCCGTCTGACACAAAAAGGATGTACAGAGAGTCTCCAGAGCTCCTGATTGGTGGTGGGATTTTGTCTCCACAGTAGCGACCAATGAGAGGCGAGTGGACGTCGTTGCCATCTCTGAGCTCCACAAAATCGTAGCGACACCTATAATCAAACTCCAGATTTAGCATTGTAAACCTGCAAGAGAAGAAAAGCATTTGATTTGATACAAAACTCTGTAATACCTGCTATTAGTCCATAATACAAAAAAAACAAACAAACGGGAATTACCTGAATTCCATGGTCAACCCTTTCCTGACATGAAGTGTCCAGTCACATTTTGCATTGATTGGATAACTCTCGAGGGTCACATGACCTTGAGGCTTCCGTATAACTTCTCCACATGCTGAATGGGAAAATGGGAATGTGGACACACACAGGCAAAGACAACAAAAATCTTTTAAAAATGTAATAATTGAAATAATTGAAATCAGTAGCGGAAGAGGACACTTACTGAGACAGTCTCCTCCAGACCACCCCTTACGACACTCAGTGCAGTAACTTCCACTGATGTAAAAATCATCCTGTGCCTGCCATGTGCCATTATTGCATCGTTTACAGTTATCAAACACGCTGCAGCCTGAGAGAGAAAAAAGACCAAAAAAACAATCAATTCTTGCTACATTTCAAGATATTTGAGGCACGTTTGAGGTCATTTGCAAAAACATGAGGCACGTTTTAGGACATGTGAAGCAAGTTGACGCCAGTTTTAGGAGATCTGAGGCAGGATATATATTGTTTGAGTACATGTAATGCTGAATGATGCAAGTTTAAAAGACATGTAAGGCAGGATCTGGCATGTTTGAAGAGAAGTGTGGCAGGATGTATAAAGTTTGAGAACAATAGTCAGGATTAATCAAGTTTGAGGGCACTTGAGACAGAATATAAAAGTTTTGAGGAAATCTGAGGCAGGATATATCAAGTTTGAGAACAATTAAGGTAGGATGAATCAAATTTGAGGACTTCCGAGCAAGGCTGAGGCAAGTCTGAGGACATTTGAGGTAGGATAAGGCATGTTTGACAACAATTGGCAGGATGTATAAAGTTTGAGGAAATCTGAGGCAGGATGAATCAAGTTTGAGGGCACTTGAGGCAGGATGTATAAAGTTTGGGAAAGTCTGAGTCGCTATATATTAAGTTTGAGGACATTTGATGCAGGATAAGTCAAGTTTGAGTAAATTTGAGCCTGTATGTGGCAAATCTAAGAACATGAGAGGAAATTTAAGTAAAGTTTCTATTAGGTGACAAAACCTAAAGACATTTTTTTTCAATTTGCCATTACTAACTTACAAGAGCCTGGAAACATTTGCATTGTTTACTGGTGGAAATATAAATAATTAAGGATTGGCCAAAGGTTACCTTCATGTCCTGACACAGTGAGTTTAAAAGTGTGTATCACTAAGCACTAGTTAATTTAGTGTAATGTGCCAAACTAAGGTGCTGCTTGACATATGAGTCACCGCATGACTAAGACGATGAGTGACTAGTCACCACATGGTTATATTTCAAAATCTTTGCAAAGAAAGGAAAGCTTCAAACAGGTTTAAATTCTCAAGAACTTTGCTGTGAAAAGTCAACAAATTAACAATAGTCACCTGTCACCTGTCTCACCTGTTATTTCCACTCAATTAGAGGCCGTGCATTTCACACCTAGAGCTTTAGTGGTGTTCTACCTGAATCAATCCACCTCTTAATAACATCATTTCGACACCACGGTTGAAGAATTCATCCACATTATAGAGAAATACAGTAGAACCGAGCGCTGCATCACAGACGGGAATTTCATGCAGTAAGAGTGAACGTCATTCACTCTCACAAAGCAAGAAACCCAATGAACACCATTCAACAAGTCTCCTTTCACTGTAGCCGCAGCTGCATCACCCGCTTATATCATCTCTAACAGAAGCATCGATATTAAACTCATAAAATAACACTGGGTTTTCTGTGCACTCTTTCCATGTATTACAGTTTTTCCAGGGTTTTGAAATGAATTGCCTGTCTTTGTGTTTTATAGTTCATGAAAAAGGGTTATGAAAAAAGTTTTGAACTGTTTTGTCTGACTTTTTCTCGCAATGTCCAGCATTTTTTCGAAAAGTCTGTCTTTTAAATGTCCTTGTAAGTGTATCTGCGACCAAGTCAATTTATTTTCCTCTGTCAGCCATTGTGAAGTGAAAAAAACAGCTATTAAATCCACACAAATATATTTGAGCTTGTGCAGATGGCTACAGATGTGGTTTATGAACGCTGTCTAACGATCTCTCTGACATCTGAAAAAAAGGACGTGAAGAAAGCTTTTGAATGCCTTCCAGAGATCCTCAGTGTGGAAATCTGATTGGTTAAAGCACCACCTTCAGGCAACATGGAGTTAAGGCTAAAATAACCCACAGGTTCTTTAAAGGCCTTACAAAATATATTAAATATAAAATATATTAATCCATTAGTCAGTGATTAAGAGAAGGCCTTGCTGGCCCTAATGGCTCACCAATGTTTCCAACACAACACCCTTAAATCATCGTTGCTTAAATACTAGGTCACTTCTACTTCATCCAAAACCTTTATGTGTACTTCCTCACTGGCTGGGTCTCAATCAGCTCCCAAGGTCATTAATCACTACATGGTTTATACACCTTCAGGCAATGGAAGGACACTGGATTGGTGATCAAATTTATGGCTGCTTTGCATGTACTAACATTAACCACTTTAACTCATTAAAAATGTATGTAACAGTTCAAATATAGTTAAAAATCAAAGCCATTATTTGAAAGCCACAAAGGTGCATACATATGAAGTTGACAGAGAGTTCATGCTTCTTTTTCTTTCAAGATAAAAGTCTTTCGTGATTGAGAAAGCCCTTAAAATAGCCGATTACCTGATCAGTGCCCTGATTACTAAACTAGGGAGCTGATTGCACACACTGGTTTATATAACCCTAATTTTCAGTATGTGGTCGTAAAATCTTTTTGACTTTGTTATGACTTTATATAAAAAATCCCCCCCAAAAAATACAGAACTGTATTATAGGTCTAGACGGTTCATTCAAAAGGCGTCATTAAAATAAGAAATAAAAAATGCATCAAAAGCTGATAGAGGCACATCTGTCACACTGTTTAAATACTGTCATAGGTCTTTACGATAAGGACCATTACTAATATGTGATGCAATGAAGTAATAATATTCAATTTTCTTCCAGTCAGGTGTAACCTGGTAAATATAACATATAAATGTCTTTAATTAGCAGAGACATTTGCAAATATTACTTAAAAATAGATAGAATAAATAGACAAACAAAGGTATACAGAGACAATAATTAATTGAATGACTGATTAATTATGATTAACAGACAGACAGACAGACAGACAGACAGACAGACAGACAGACAGACAGACAGACAGACTCAATCATACCTTGGTGGATGATGCAGGGGTCACACTGGTGGATGTCGTTCCGGCAGCAGGGCACAGCGTAGCCCACCCTTGTCCTCTGAGATGAACACTCACAACGTATCAGCTTGTACTCACAGCAGGAGCGACACATGGCGTTCCAACGAGAGCCAGGACATTTATCCTCCTGAACTCTAGACTCTGAAAAGCACATACTGACTAATAATAGTTCATCATGATAATCATGGATACTATGGCAAGATGGTGTATCGACTAACTCAAAGTGAAAAGTACAGCATTATTAGGAAAAAAAACTGCGTCATAACATTTTCACGAGTACATTGATTTTTCCATTGTCAGAAAAAGACTTTGGGGCTTTCAATCACGACTGTCTGAGCTACATTATCCCATTTTATTCCAAAATGAATAAGATTCATTATTTTCATCAAAGTTCTACAAACAATACCCCATTATGGCACAATCAATGAAGTGTATTTAAAGTCTGCAAATTTACATCACAGCCTTTGCAATTACACTCAAAATTGAGCTCAGGTGCATCCTGTTTCCACTGATCATCCTTGAGATGTTTCTACAACTTGATTGGAGTCCACCTGTGGTAAATTCAGGTGTTTGAACATGATTTGGAAAGACACACATATGTCTATACGAGGTCCCACATTTAACAGTGCATGTCAGCACAAACCAAGCCTGTGTCTGTAGACCTCAGAGACAGGACTGTATCGAGGCACAGCTCTGGGGAAGGGGACAGAAGAATTTCTGCAGCATTGAAGGTCCTAATGAGCACAGTGGCCTCCATCATCCCCAAATGGAAGAAGTTTGGAACCACCAGGACTCTCCCTAGAGCGAAGCCGCCCGGGCAAACTGAGCGATCAGGGGAGAAAGGCTTCTTGAGGGTGACCAAGAACCCAAATGTCTCTCTGAAATAGCTCTGGCATTACTCTGTGGAAAGAGCAGAACCTTCCAGAAGAACAACTATTTTTGCAGCACGTTACCAGGCCTGTATGGTAGAGTGGCCAGGCGGAATCCACTCCTCAGTAAAAAGCACATGACAGCCTGCCTAGGGTTTGCCAAAAAGCACCTGAAGGATTCTTAGCCAATAAAAAAAAAAAACAAAGATTGAACTCTTTGGCCTGAATGCCAAGCGTCATGTCCCTAGAGTAAAGCATGGTGGTGGCAGCATCATGCTTTGGGGATGTTTTTCAGCAGCAGGAACTGGGAGACTTGTCAGGATCGAGAGAAAGATGAATGCAGCAATGTACAGAGACGTCTTTGAAGAAAACCTGCTCCAGAGCTCTCTGGACCTCAGACTGGGGCGACGGTTCGTCTTCCAACAGGACAAACACCCTAAACACACAGCCAAGACAACAAAGGAGTGGCTACTGGTCAACTCTGTGAATGTCTTTGAGTAGCCCAGCCAGAGCCTAGACTTGAACCTGATTAAACATCTCTGAAGAGACCTAAAAATGGCTGTGCAGAAACTGGCCACATATAGATGTGCTAAGCTTGTAGCATTATACTCAAAAAGACTTGAAGCTATAATTTGTGCCAAATCAGCAGCACTCCTGTCTAATTAATCTTCATTACACACTTGTCATGAAGAACGTTATTGGAACACCACTAAAAGAGGTATACAGTATGACAATTCTACAACAGAACTACAACAATTTACTTTAACTACAACAACAACTGAACATATGAAACTCTACACCACAAACTTGATCTCGGGATTAAACCAGGGACCCTGGAGCTATGAGATTGCAAAGCTACATTGGTAGAATCATATTACAACATTGCCCGACTTTTGAGAATGTCAAGTGGTCAACCAAAATGAAACAACATTCCTCCAGGACCAAGGTGTTCCATAAGTCAACATGGATCTCTTGTGCAAACAACAGAAAAACAATAGAACAGTGATTGACACAACGGGTCTAATCAGTACACATAGCTCGTCTGGTGTAAAGTGCAAAAAGGTCAGAAAAGTGCTTTTTACTTGTCACATCTGCTTTACAGCACAGTGTCATTTTTTCTTCGTATATCCCAGTGATGTTAGGAAGCTGCGTTGGGTCTGCTGTGGTGCGGTAGCGGGCGGTTTTACTGTTGCTGTGGGCAGGAATGGGTGGTCAAATTAATATAGTGTGAGTCCTGCCATCCCGCATATTCGGCTAGTTGTAATGTTTTGTTTAAAAATAGTTTATACGTTTTTTAAGGCTAATAAAAAAATAAATAAAAAAAACAGGGTGTTTGTCATGTACGTGCTTTACTTTAGCATTGCTTTATTTTACTGTTTATCAGTTTAATGGTTTATATCTGTTATTATACTGTAGGTTAAATGTAGCTTTAATATTTGTGTACATTTTTACACAATTTTTATTAGCTGTGACGGAATGTTTGCGGAAGTGGACACAAAAATTGCAGGAACGGGTCAGAAATTTAACCCATGAAGCACAGAGGGTTAAGGGCCTTGCTTAAGGGCCCCAAGAGTGGCAGCTTGGGGCTTCAACCCTCTGACCTTCCCTTTCGATCTGCTTAACCACTGAGCTAGCAAAAAGACAATATTCATTTGCTAATGATATTATCACAACAATTTCAAGCTGCTCCTGTGGGGCCCTTGAGCAAGGCCCTGACCCCTGTCTGCTCCAGGGGTGTTAAGACCCAGAGCTCTGACCCAAACTTCCTAACATGCCTTGCAGACAAATAAAATAATTTGACTGTGCTGTAATGTACACTTGAAAAATAAAGGCGTTTAGCTCTAATTATTTATAATTACTGATTATTACTTGTACTGATGATTATTTTGGATATAAAAAAAAATCACATTTAATGTCATTTTTGCAATGTCCCTTCATCAGTTTAATCCCAAACAGCATTTCCAGCCAACCTTTCCTGGCTTGTTCGTCTGATTTCTGCTTTTCTCATTCAGGAAAGTATTTGAACGGCTGTGGACCATGACATGGAGCATGATCTTGGATCCTGCTGTGTCCCATCACTCACACATACATCTGCATATTCCAGAGAACAACCATATAATCATCAAGCCATGGTTTATGACTAATACTCCTGACTATGGAGATAGATCTTTCATCATCACAGACATAAGAGGAATGTTTTAAGAAAGAAGCACTTGAAAAACAGATTTTCTCAGTTGCTTTGGAGCAGAAAAACGACCTGATCAACCTCCACATCATGGAGTCACTCGGGCACATCGTAAAAGCAGTTCATTCATTTAATCGATTGCGTACAAGTGTCTGCTGTTTCCTACATTATCAGTTGTTTATCACCTTAGTCTCAACCCCCAAAACATCCAGGCATCTGTGAACCAGTTGTTCTAATTTCAAGTTTCAATTTCTATTAAACTTGATTTTTTTATTGTTTTGTAAATGTGTCTTAATTGTGCAGATGAATCTTGAATGTTATTAATGAAGCCAAGTGTAGAGAATCAGATCAACCAATGAACAAATAGTTCTCTAAAAAAGGTCAAAGGTGAATCTTGTGAACCTTCAATTGGTGAGCGTATACAGCCAAAACACAGTATTACAATTTCTGAAAATGAATAAACATCCAGGAAATGAACAAACGCAGTTTGTTTCATTACAGTACAGTAAAAATGTGAATCCCGTTCGGTCTCTCGCAATCGATATCCCATATACAGTAATATGGACATTTGTGCTGTTGAAATTCATAAATGCCATACAGGAGAAAATTGCATTTTCAATCATTGTAATGGGAACTGTAGTTTACATCAGGAAATACTGATACTGAAAACACGACTAAACCTTTTAACCATCCTGATTATTAACTTATATAAATATTATATAATATTAAATATTTACTTTTGAGAGATGAAGTAATTATTTTGAGAAAAGTACAGGCTTTTGCAGGTAATCGGATGTGTTGTGCTGTTTGTACTAATTGCTTCGTGGTTTGCAAATATTAAGGATGATTCAAGAAGTGCTCCAAAACATCTAAGAAAAAGTGTAAAAAAGCATAAACAATAAGACTGTTGTACATAAATTGTTCTTACCATTTGGCCAGGAGATCACTGAACAGCAGACCTGAAGGATGTAAAAGAAAAGAGGTAGCACACATGATTGCTGCCTGTGCAAAGAAAGCATCCGGAATCGTCGCATTCTTTTTTCCAAGGACGCTTCTTCTCAAGATTGATTGATCTGCCACAAAGTTTCTCATTCACTCAGACCCTCTCATCCAAGTGTGGACTCAGCACTGAGCTGCTCCTGTGACGTAACAGGTCTATGAAGAGACTTTGATCCAGAGTAAGACTCTTTTAACCCATTGTTTAACACAGCCACTTCTGCTCTGCTGCACACACACACACACACACACACACACACACACACACACACACACACACACACACACACACACACACACACACACTGAGAAATACATCCTTGCATACTGTTACAAACTATTTTCCATATTATTTGGAGATATTGTGATGCTAAAGACTTCTGATTTTTACGGGGGGTGATGGACATGCCTCATGTTTCCTACGTTTGTTGGTCTTTCTTTCTTTCTTTCTTTCTTTCTTTCTTTCTTTCTTTCTTTCTTTCTTTCTTTCTTTCTTTCTTTTTTCTTTCTTTCTTCTATCTTTTTTATTCTTCATATTAGTCTGCTATCTCCAGCTGCAGAAGTAAGCAAGCTGTTTATTTTTACTGGAAAGACCGTACACGAGTGCAGTAAGCGCTAAAGCATCTGACTCGTTTGTTTTGCATTACCATGGATACAGAGTTTCCATGTCCTCAACTGCTCCACTCTGCAGGCTTTCCGTCCCAAATAGAAGCAAAAATTAGTGTTGTGCTGGAATTACTGAACCAGACACTTTACACACACACAAGTCTAGTGGAACATCTTCAATGAAAATGATATAGACCCATATCTGGATTGTGTATCACATTGCTGTTATTTATTTTGATTAGTTTTGAAAGTGTGAAAGCAGTTTAGCATGTTTGGAAGGAGTCTCCAGAGTCAGTAGTGGATTCCTTTCATTGAGAAAATGCAAGAAAGTCTTTAGAGGGCTGTGCATTTTCTCAGTAACATGTCAAACAACATTATTTTGCTTTATCAAATTTTAAAAAGGGACAAAAAGACACTTTTTTTTGCGGTTTCTAAGTACGATCAAATATTGTTTTGCTCGATAAAATAAAAAAAATGGGACAAAAAACAGTAGAGAGAACAATGTTTGATTAATTATTACACAATTTTGGTATTTTCATAACATTGAAAATTCTATTTTAGTCTTACTATAACATCAAAACAAGTATGAAGGGATAAAAAATGATGGCAGTTCTTTTATACAATGAACATTGTTAGCATTGGGGTCCAACACCTGGCAGTTGCTACAGACTACAAACATGGAGGACACATACTCCAACTCCCAGCACACACCTTCACTTTTCAGCTCTCACGCTCTGCCTCATACTGATTGAGCACAGTTGTGACCAGTATGTAAGTAATTCATTCACTCACTTTGTCTTGCTAATGTTTACCAAGCCCAAGTCCACACTAACATATTTTTGCTTAAAAACGCATATCTTTCTCTCCGCTTTGTCCTTCCGTCGACTAAGACGGTGTTTTTAATTGATAAAAACGTAGCTATTTAGGAGATCTATCTATCTATCTATCTATCTATCTATCTATCTATCTATCTATCTATCTATCTATCTATCTATCTATCTATGTGACAATTATTAACGTATTCAATCAATATATAAATATTAATCTACTCCTATACCTAAATCCTAACCTTGTTGGTTTTTATTTATTTATAACAATAGATAGATTACAAAAAACTAAGTTGGTACACTGTATGAAATGTAAATAAAAACAGAATGCAATGATTTGCAAATCTCATAAATCCACATTTTAGTCACAATGGAACATAGAAAACATATCAAATGTTTAAACTGAGGACATTTGCCATTTAAAGGAAAAAAATAAGGTCATTTTTAATTTGATGACTGCAAAACATCTCAAAAAGTTTGGGCAACAAAAGTCTGGAAAAAGTCAATGTTAGGTTGGACAGCAGGTCAGTAAGATGATTGGGAATAAGTAGTGTATTTTAGAGAGGCAGAGTCTCTCAAAAGTAAAGATGGGCGGAGCTTCACCAATTTGTGAAAGACTTTCTACAAACTGTGGAACAATTTCATAATAATATGAAACAGTCAAATTCCTCGTTACTTTAAATAATATCATTAAAAAGTTGATTTGAATTTGGAGAAACATCAACTGGCCAGCCTGCAGTCTAGATATTTTATTAAAAAATTTTTGGTGCATACACCCAGAACTGTTGGGCAGCTACAATCCTGTATCAGACACATATTGGACAACATTCCTCTTCCAAAACTTTAGTTCCCCGATGTAAACAGACAGAAAATAAACATGGCCCTGTCCCAACTTTTCTGAGATGTGTTGCAGCCAGCAAATTCAAAATGATCTAATTGTTTCCTTAAAATTGTATCAATTCTCATTTTAAACATTTGAAATGTTTTTATTTTATTTTATTGTGTATAGAATATGGATATATACGAGATTTGCAAATCATTGCATTCTGTTTTATTTACACTTTGCACAGCATTCCAACTTTTTTGGAATTGGGCTCCCACCTACATACCTACCTGCCTTCCATCCGACCTTCCTTCCTTCCTTCCTTCCTTCTTTCATGGTTAATGCATTGGACTTACAGCAGGTCATGAGTTCAAATCTCAGCCACATCAAGCTGCCACTCCTGGGCCCCTTTGCAAGGCCCTTAACCCCATAGCTGCTCATTTGTATGAACAAGATGAATATAAGGTGCTCTGGATTAAAGTGTTTGCCAAATGCCGTGAATGTAAATATCTATCTGGAGTAAAGCATTAAAAAGCAGGAGCAGTACAGTAGTTGCTGTAGAAAAGACATGACTTTATTGTGGCTTCAGCAACGTTAGTTAAAAACTTTCTTACGGCTTCTCCCATTAGGGGGCGCCAAAGCGGACCATCCGCATGTTTGATTTGGCACATGTTTTTACGCTGGATGCCCTTCCTAACACAACCCTCCCCATTTATCCGGGCTTGGGACCGGCACTAAGGCTTGTGCAACCCTAATGGCTGGGGTTGGTTCCCTGACCGGGGATCGAACCCAGGCCGCAGCGGTGAGAGCACCGCATCCTAACCACTAGACCACCAGGGAAGCTGCTTGTTGCTTAAAAGAGAACAAAATAGCAAGGAGCACAGCTATGATACCTTATGCTGAATATTTTCATGATTAATAATCCACTAAAGCTCAACACAGCATATGTAATATGTGACTTGAGAACAATGAAATGTTGTGGAAAAGTCTGGAAGGTGAGAGAAGTCACTGTAAGAGAAGTTATGAAGGGGGGAAGTTTCGGGGGCAAAGCTGAGCTGCACTTAATGTGAAGAGAGAGAGAGAGAGAGAGAGAGAGAGAGAGAGAGAATATAAATCAACTGAAGACCTTAATCCCATATCCTTCTGTATTTGGAACTAAAGCATGATATTCTGGCTTTGAGCTCTGGTCAGCTTCATTGTAATTTTGTCTCAACATGTCTGATTATGTGCAACAGCTTGCATGTCCACACACGACATGCTTGAAAGTGCTGAAAGGAACCCAGGTTTGCATAACACAACACCTTTGATCTTTCATTATTAGCACAGGTGGTTTGTGTATTACAGGCTCTGCTAGAAAACAAATGAGGCCCAGGAAAGATCAGCATCCTACAACTTTAGATTTATGGGACCAGTGCAGTTAACATACTTCTGTCCTCTGACTATTTATTGCTGAACACTGTAGTTTATTAAAATAAAAAAAAATTTAAAACAGGGATGATGCCGGTATTTGGTATAAAAAAATTTACAATTAAGTCATTTTCCTTCATCTGTATCTTGGCATGTGTTATTATTTTACAGTAATTTTTTATATATTTTATACAGTCTTCAGCTCCACTACACTCTTACTCTTCCTGTAGGGGTGTTCCTTTAGGATCACCACTACACCATTTCTCTCTTCAACCACACCATGATAGAACAGTTTAAACCCAATGTTTCCACTTTCCACTTGGTCTCCTGACCACACTTCATGAGGTAGTCAACGGTAATGGCTGTCTGAGATCCTCCAGCACTGCTCGACTGGTCAAGTCAAGTCAAGTTTATTTCTATTATTTCTCTTCTATTTCTACAACAGACATTGTCTCAAAGAAGTTTTACAGAAATCAACAGTTAAGGTGAATGATGTGTATTTTATCCCTGATGAGCAAGCGTGGTGACTGTGAGAAGGAAAAACTCCTTTAGATGTTATGAGGGAGAAACCTTAAGAGGAACCAGACTCAAAAGGGGAACCCATCCTCCTTTGGGTGACATCAAGAGTTTGATCATAAATTTTCAACAATACAGAACACTGGAGAGTGAAAACTAACATGATTACTGGAGTGTAAGATTATAAGTAATGTTCTTTCTACAGTCTTATACAGTCTTTATGGTTATAAAACTAGGAGCTACTGAGCTCAACAGTTGTGATCATCACAGATCCAGCATCAGCTTCTCCATGCCAGAGCCTTTAAACACTCCAGGAGGTCCAATGTCAAAACTCCACACATGAAGTGGGATCCAATTGACACTGGTACGTCTCTAGATGGTACGGGATGTTTACAAGTTCGGCATCTACTTTTTCAAAGGTCCATAATCTTCATGAGGTGGGACGTGACTGGAGCTGGCCAAACCTCAGGATGCCTCGGGATGGGGAGAGAAAGAGAAGCAGTGGAGAGGAATTAGCGTAGCTGCTGTTCATGATATTAACAGCACAAGTTGATAATCAGATAATCAGGAGATGCTGTCAGAGGTTGAACCGCCACAATTGTTTTTTTAATGTTTTTTTTATGTTTTTTAATGTTTCAGTGAAGAAATTCATAAAGTCCTCACTACTAAACTGTGATGGACTGGTACCACCTTCTCTCAGAATGAAAGGTAAGTATACTTCAAGGACCTTCTCTGTTCTGGCACCGAGATGCTGGAATGAACTTCATCTAGAAGTCCGTACAGCAGAGTCCCTGACTATCTTCAAGCGACGGTTGAAGACCTACCTCTTCCTGAAACACTTAAATTTGCACTTTCCAAGTTTGCTTTGTAGAATTCAAGAGTTATATATATATATATAAATTTATAATCTGACGTACCAGTGTAGATTTACTCATTGCTAGAGACTGAAAGCACTTTTGTACGTCGCTCTAAATAAGGGCGTCTGCTAAACGCCGCAAATGTAAATGTAATGGATTTTCAACACTATTGAGAAGTTCCCAGAGGTGTTGAGTGCTTGTTGGCTGCTTTTCCTTCACTCTCTTTTCCTTCAATTTTATCATTTCTATAAGTATATACAGTACAGACCAAAAGTTTGGACACACCTTCTCATTCAAAGAGTTTTCTTTATTGTCATGACTATGAAAATTGTAGAGTCACACTGAAGGCATCAAGGGCTATTTGACCAAGAAGGAGAGTGATGGGGTGCTGCGCCAGATGACCTGACCTCCACAGTCACCGGACCTGAACCCAATCGAGATGGTTTAGGGGTGAGCTGGACCGCAGAGTGAAGGCAAAAGGGCCAACAAGTGCCAAGCATCTCTTGGGGAACTCCTTCAAGACTGTTGGAAGACCATTTCAGGTGACTACCTCTTGAAGCTCATCAAGAGAATGCCAAGAGTGTGCAAAGCAGTAATCAAAGCAAAAGGTGGCTACTTTGAAGAACCTAGAATATGACATTTTTCAGTTGTTTCACACTTTTTTGTTATGTATATAATTCCATATATAATTCCACATGTGTTAATTCATAGTTTTGATGCCTTCAGTGTGAATCTACAATTTTCATAGTCATGAGTATAAAGAAAACTCTTAGAATGAGAAGGTGTGTCCAAACTTTTGGTCTGTACTGTATACACATATATATACTTTATTGACTTTAGTAATTTTCATTACATTTGTAACATTATTTTACATCAAAAATTTACATCTTGATTTGTTTCTTATTGTTAAAGATACAAATACACAATATCCTGTCTGGTAAACAAGGAATAAAGACACTCATAATTTTCTTATTATATCAAGCCCGCTGATAATACTAAAAGTGCAATTTTGAACCGAAAATTAGGAAAAACTTAACCACAACTAACAAAACAAGAGCTTTATAGCACAATGAAGGGAAAGGGTGATCTAGGTGAAGTTTGCAGTGGCCTGGTTGTTGGTACCAGATGGGATGGTTTTAATATTTTAGAAACTGGAGATCACACAGAAAAAATATCCTACATGTTGAGGGTCTGCAGGCTAAAACATATCAGTGATGAGAGAGAGAGAGAGAGAGAGAGAGAGAGAGAGAGAGAGAGATGAAAATATTCAGATTAGTCGGATTGGGTTAAACTGACATCAAGTCTAACTCTTAAATTCACTCATTGCAACTGTAATGAACAGAAAAGCAGCTCAGAACACAAAACAAATGAAAGTGAAAAAGGTAGGACAGGTGACGAATGATCAAGTTCCACTTCTGGTGGCAAAGAACCAGAACCTGAAGCTGTCAAAGGCATAAACTCACTTAATCTGGAGAGATGGTTTTATTCTAATATTCAGCAGTGCAGTTTGGTTAAGTCTGTACCCCTGACAGTCTAAGGTTTTAGTTCTTGGTTGTCAGGAGTGGAAAAAATGTGGACTTTTGCTCTTGTAGACCATCTACCACAAAATCTGGTGTTGCTTTAGAGCATGGGGCTATGCTTTTCTTCTCACCACAATTGTACAGTCTCTTACAAACAAAGTGTTTCGACTCATACAAGTGTCTCTAAAAAATGTTTTTTAACCCATTCAATTTTAACTCTAGAGACATTTCTACATGAAAATCTGATAAGACTGGTTTAATTCATTATGCTACTGCCACATGATAGGCTGATGGGATACCTGCATAAATAAGCAGCCCTACAGGTGTTCCTAATAAACTGAACATCTTCCACACTTATAGTTTCCCCAAATTTACAAGAAAGAAACCCCAAACACCCCAAAATAGATTCCATACACTGTTCCCTGTGTGCCTTAATGAACCACCATGTTGAATAAAAGAGGTCTATTAGACACAAAGTAATTATTTTTACCCTTTAGAGTCGTTTGCATAATATGCATTTTTATTCAAATGGAGTTGGTATTAAAAAGCTTCTTCTTCTTCTTCTTTCGGCTGCTCCCGTTAGGGGGCGCCACAGCGGATCATCCGTATCCATACTACTCTGTCCTCTACATCTGCCTCTTTCCACCCAACTACCTGCATGTCTTTATTAAAAAGCAGTTCCATCAATTCTTTTTTATGTATTTACTTATATTTTTACTTTAGCCTAATTTACCTGTTGAGAGGTAAAAAGTCTTGCAGTGTTTTTCGGGGGGAAAAAAAGTTTTTACCTCTCAACAGATAAATTATTTTTTATTTATAGAATGTAAGAATTAAAGAGAATGATGTGTGTTTGTCCCTGATGAAGCCTGGGGGCGACTGTGGCATAGAAAAACTCCCTTAGCTGTTATGAGGAAGAAACCTTGAGAGGAACCAGACTCAAAAAAGGGGAACCCATCCTCATTTGGGTGATATCAAGAGTGAGAATACAAAACACCGAAATACAAAACACCGGAGAACCACCAATCTAAATGTAGCTATAATGCTAATTAATGACATTAGGCATAATTGGGCATAAAAGTAATTAAACCAAATCTTTCAGTCTTAAGTATGTAGATTATTTTATTGATGCTGGTTTTATTGACGCTTCAGTTACTCCAGTCCAGATCCTCCAAATCATCCAGATATTTTGAAATCCCTTTCAACATCAGATGAAGGCCACATCCTCTTCTTCATGTGCCTGTACAAGTGATGTTCTAAAAGCAAGCAAATCCTTCTGCTTCTTTCTTGGATCATCCAGTGAATCACAATCACGTTGATATAAAAACCAGTTTTTTACTATGACCATACCAACTAAATGAAAAACGCACCTACGAAAGTACTTTTTTGACCTTATGTGTATGCAGTAATATGAATTTAGTGCGTCAAGAGCAACAACGCCACCCATGAACTTCTCGTACAGGCTGATGATGCTTAGGCATTAAACAGACACTTAGTTTTTTTATCGTTTCATTTTAGTTCTTCTCATTTCGTTCATTTAGTTCTGCCTAATAATAAATGGCAGAAATTGCATTTATATCCCAGCATGCTATTTGTTGTTGTTGTTGTTGTTGTTTTTAAAATAATTATAGAAGTACATTAAGAGCAAAATTAGTCAAAGCATTTAAAATCTATGCACAGGAATGCAAATGTCTACGATATTGCACCTGAATATAATCGTATTCATTTGCATATTATTCATTATTCAGCTTATTCAGATTATTCATATTATTCATATATTGCCCAATGTAGCAAAAACGTGACCAGGCAAAATCCTTTTTTTCACATGGAGTTTTTTCTGATATGTCAGCAATAGAAGCAAACAATATGGTGGTACAAATTTTGTATTTTTGCACAACTTTCCTAAAATTTGGACAATTTCCCAAAATTAGCAGCCAAATTCCACATGCATGGCTACGGTAAAACTACGCATTAAGCATGTGGGTGTAGTTTCCACTACGACTGCTAGATGGCGTGACCAGTGCCTCCAATTCGATCATTGGTACATATCAACTATAGTCATCTTGCATTAGAGGGATACATACGCCAAATCGGCTGCATTCGGGCCAGAAGCAGTTTGAAGCGATTTCGTGACAATCGTCTACAAGGGACTATAAATAAATATATATATATATAAATATACAGATGTGCAGCTTGTATAGCCTTATTTGACATGTTCACAAAAGTAAGTACACCCCTCACATTTAAGCAACCATTGTAGTATATCTTCTAATGGGACGATACTATAGAAATGTAACTTGGATATATTTAAGGGTATCAATGTGTAGTTTGTACAGCAGTACAGATTTAATGTCCTCTGGAAATTACTCAACATACAGCCATTATTGTCTAAATAGCTGGCAAAAGTATGAGCACCCTTGCATTGATACCCTTACATATATCCAAGTTACATTTCTATAGTATCGTCCCATTAGAAGATATACTACAATGGTTGCCTAAATGTGAGGGGTGTACTTACTTTTTGAGATACTGAATATAAATACTGTGTGTGTTTTGTTGTTAGTCCTTGTTCGCTGCTTTTCCTTCCAGCTAATCCCAATCGGGTGATTGTGATGGCCAGGTCATTTAATGTAGCATTCCATCACTCTTCTTCTTGAACAAGTAGCTCTTAAAATACATAGAATAATCTGATTTGTACAATCATGTCTCAACATTGTCAAACACAATTCATTTGCTAAAATACCACAAACATCTTTAATTGTCTTTTTCCCCCCTCGGGCCAAATATACTCTGATGGACTCCTTGCTTTTGTTTGTTTCTATTACATCGATACATGGCTGACTCATGGCGTGAGTCATCACACACACACACACACACACACACACCCTCACACAGACACACACAGACACACCCATTTGTAATTTTCCCTCACGGATATTTCATCTATCTATCTATCTATCTATCTATCTATCTATCTATCTATCTATCTATCTATCTATCTATCTATCTATCTATGTAACAATTATCAATGTATCCAATTAATATATAAATATTAACCTTAGTGGTTTTTATTTATTTATTTATTTATTTATTTATTTATTTATTTATTTATTCATTCATTCATTCATTCATTTTTTAAGCACCCTGAGTCTGGTCTCTAATTCAAGAAGTATTTCTTACAATCTTATTCATTCTTTATAAACACACTATCTGTGTAAAGCCAATGCTCATAGTTAAAAGCTGTATACAAATAAAAAATGAAATGAATTAAATATTTCTGCATCACCTCCAGTTGTCCCAATGGTCCCAGTGGTCCTTTTGGCGAAATTACATCACAGAAATCAAGTAAGCATTAAAACATTTTAAAGTGAGACATTCATATAGATCTGTAACACTGGCAATTATTGCATCACTTTTTTTTTTTTTTTTTGGTTTCTACGAAAATGTAAATGTCCATCAGGTGGCGCTGTGTGCTAAAAAATACTCATAAATTCATAATTTCAAGACAGTATGAATGTCTTTCATTACTGATCAAATTTTCACGTGTCTTTAGAAGCAAAGTTTACAAAACACCACTCGGCTATAGCTAGAAGACCATGCGGCCCCAAAAGTCAGAACCATTTCCAGGTGCCGATGAACAGGTTTAGGTTTCAGCATGTGGTGGTCTGTTTTCTTTAATCGTTCAGCCTTTGTCTTATCAGTCTTTTGTATCGTATTAACTATATTTTGGTGGCCTATGACAGAAAGAAATAGTTTTTCTAAACAATCAAAGAGCTGGTAAACCCCCTCCCAGTGCCTTGGGGGAAGCTTTAATGGGTCTAAAACCTGCTACAGAGTGTTTCCACAGTGGAGGGTTAACTAATTATCTAAGTTTGCACCTTATAAATCCTTTGTAACCCTCTTTGGTCCAGATTTTTAGCAAGTTTATATATATACTGTATATGAAATAAGAAATGGCTGGACCACAGAAAAAAAAAAAAAAATCAGGACCAAAGAAGGTTACAAAGGATTTATAAGGTGCAAACTTAGTTAATTAGTTAACCCTTCACTGTATATAGATAGATGGATAGATAGATAGATAGATAGATAGATAGATAGATAGATAGATAGATAGATAGATAGATAGATAGATAGACAGACAGACAGACAGACAGACAGACAGACAGACAGACAGACAGACAGACAGATATAGTTTAAATGGGTTGGAGTGGAAGATCTCCTGCTTGTGTGCTCTGACCCTCAACACCTTTGCTATGAATGTGAACACTGACTGCACCCTAGGCCTCTTCACCTCACCTGCATCAGTACCTGACCTAAACAACACCCTTGTGGCTGAATAAGCACAAATCTCCACAAGCACACTCCAAAATCTAGTCGAACATCTTCCCAGAAGAGTGGAGGTTTTTATAACAATGCAAATGTGGACTAGATGTGGAATCTTATTGTCTAATGAATCTTATGATGTGGTAATTAAATACACTTTTTTTTTAATATTGAGTCTTTATTTTCTATAACAGCAGTTCCAGCTGTGCCACATTGTACTTTATAATACACTCGTTGTAATGCAGTATTGTTTGTATATAGAAATTGCAAATTAAGATTGAATGTTTTGCATAATCAAAATAATAGTGAACGCTTTTATACGTGTTTTACTTGTAAAATGAACAGAAAATATCTCAGCATTCATATGGTGACATTTCCAGCAGATGTAAAGAGATAATTATTTAATATTTCTTTTTAAACCTTATGTTTTCTGTTGTTTCTCAGTCACATGTTAAGTGCTTTTGTTTGATTGATAGTCTTTGTCATTATAACATCAACAGAGAAAAACAGAGTGGCTATAGGTGAAGAATTAGATCTGATATCATAAGCGATTAAACCGATTAAATCCCATGATGCACCAATGAAAGCTTGACAAGAAAATTGGATAAAATAATGTGTTGCCTATTAACAAATAAAAAATTGTTTGTACTGTTTTAGATGAATTATGATAAATCATGAATTATATCTTCTTATTTCTAAAGACCATTAATAATATCAAATCCTTCCTTCATAGATAAAGTTAATACATTTTACATCCATTGGATGTGAGTTTATGCCGTCAGTTCTTCACTTGTCCTTTCCTATAGTTTCTGCTAATAATCATATTATATAATGCTTTACAAAGCCGCTACCACACATTCAACCTGATTCTGACACAAAGGTGTACAAACTATCAAAACAACAAACCATCATGTTAATCCAGATTAAACAAACACATATATCTTTAAAGCATACAAAGGATGTTTGCCAAGCCCTCTTTAGGCCTTTCCATCACCTGCCTTGCACCTTGCAACGAGGAATGTTTAAACAAGGGCATGTGCAATTCCTTTAAGAGTGCACCCACTTCCTCTTACATTAAACCCCTGTGAGCTTCAACTGACACAAATATCTCACCATCTTAGTGACACTGAAAACAATAGTTAGTGGAGTCTATAAGCCCAGACAGGGGTCATTGTGATGAGCAACACCCCCTGCGATGCGTGCCACACTTCCACTTCTCCAAACAGCAAACATACCTTCCCTTCAGTGAGACACAAAAAAATGCTAATCATCTGCCCGTCAAACCCCAGCAAGACTACCTGCTCGCTTGTCAGTCATCGAGTCGGCTTCCTTCTCAACCTGGTGTTTATTTTGAATTGAGAAATACGAACATTTCCCATCTTTCCTGCATTACCATAAATATGTCTTTCTAAATACTTACTTTCGTGAATGCAAATTCAGTCAGCTGAAATCTTACAACCTTCATTCCAGCCCCTCCAAGCCAATGATTTGCCTCACACCAGGAGTCGCACCTAACACTGAGGAATGTTCCTACTGGGGGGTCTTTCTTTTCTGTACAGCTTGTCAATGTTCACCTCGAAAACCCCAGTCCTAACTTCCTCCCTGATCAAATCTCACGTGCCCCCTGCATCTGCAAATAACCTCCTTATCAATAGAACAAACATGTAGCTTCATTCCAACCTCTGCAGTGCAGTCCATGAGCCCAGCGAGGAGTCATTGTGATGGGCAACCCACAAAGCCTCGCAGAGGGACAGACGATGTGGGCCACACTTTCACTCCTGCAAATGGCAAACATACCTTCCCTTCAGCGCTCACAAAAGCCAACAAGAGGGGAAATGCTAATCGTCCACCCATCAAAGTCTCCCAAACCTGCTTGGCTGACTGTCATGGTTACAGGGAAGCAGATCTACTGATGGTTCCATTTGCCAGCAAAGAGAGATATCCTCTCAGGGCTCAAACGGTGGCCCAGGATCCCAGAACAAAAGTTTTGGGCCCCAGGGATGTGGATACATTATTAGTATGCATGCCACTGTGTTCTCCCCGTTGACTTCTGCACTGGTGACAAGAGCAAGAGCCAGTCCCTTTATTAAGCAATGGGGAGCTTATCTCATTCATCAGTGAATGCTCTTTTATGTATGCATTCAAATGAATGTTATCTCATTACTGCTGCATGTCCATATTTCTGCCAAACATTGTTCTTTTTTAAGGTGAGGAGGGCTTGTTTAGGGTTGAGATTTGGAATTTTTTCGAAAGCAACAATTGAGCCAACGTGAAGAATCTGTAGAATTTGACTAACAATTTAACTTTTAATGGTTCTTACAGAATAAAAATAGCCCTTTGCTACATAGTCAAATGATCTTTGCAGGAGAAATGACATTGAATACTAAAGGAGGTCAGAAAACGGACATAGAAATGAAAACGGAATCGGGGCTCGGTGTTTATGATTATTTTCAACATATTTGTATATTAGTATATATATATATATATATTCTTTTATAACTGCTCCCCATGACAGCACTGTGGTGAACATCCAGACTAATTCATTGTGTCGTAGTCCCTTTACAGACCCATAATCAAATCCCCCTGTTCCCCGCCTTGAAACCCATCCCACCCCCAGCCCAGATTCTGTGGGCCATGCAGTGAGAGAGGCAGCACGTCCTCCATTCAGGCACACACCACCATCCACAAAAGCAGTGGTGACCCAAAGCCCATCCGTCACGCTACCACCCCCAGTGCTTCCGCCACCCTCTCCCACAAAAAAAAAAAAAAAAGAACAGGAGCGGCACTCACTCCAAACAGCCTTCCATGGAGCTCAAAACAGCCTAAACCAAGCAGTGCTTTTGTCTCCCCTGACTCCCCCCCACCCTTTGAGGCCCCTATTTACAATACAGCCATGGAGGAACAGAGAGAAATGGGAGTGTCCGAGCCTAGGCAGTGGACCCTCCTTTGCCGGCCCTTTTTGCTATGGTCACCAGCAGCAGCTCTTGTGTTACACTCTCCGAGGGGCTTGCCTGGCCTGCCCCCTATTGCGCTGATACCGTAACAATAGACTGGTGTCCATTCACAGCCACACCAATCGTCCATTGCTGGACCTGAAACGTCCACAGAGGTGACGCATTGATGTTGAAGAGTCTTAGCTTCGAGATGAAAAGTATTTTGGCCGTGTGTGACGCTTTTTCTGCTGCATCACAATGAGCGGTTGCAGTTGTTGAAGGGGTTTTGTGATGCTATTCCGCTTGTGTCAGTGCTGCTCGGGGACTTGATTAAAATTCGACACAATTTTTGAAACCCAGGATACATGGGAGTTAAGTTGACTGCTGCCATTGTTTAGATTAGATTAGATTAAATTCAACTTTATTGTCATTACACATGTACAAGTACAAGGCAACGAAATGCAAATGCGAAATGTGTAACATTGTGATACATTGCTTGAGTTGTCTTTGCTTCTCTTTGATTCAGTATACAATAGCTGAAGAGCAGTATCCTGTTTAGCTTTAAAATGGTTTAAACGTGTACCTTATCTAATGTCTTAGTTTCTTTTTTTCCGTTTTAAATTATAGGTCTGACTGAGTTGAAAATCACTTTACGCAAATTAGTACAGTCTCCTCGCTGCTAATGTACACAGCTTGCTCATGGGAACGTTCTGCGATTTGGTCGTCCCGCTCTGTAATCCCTGCGGTGAGCAATTCAGCCGGCACCATGCCCTCGACTGAGCGGGCATGTGCCACTAGGCCAGAAGGGGCCACAACCTCAAATTACACTGAACCCCAATACAAGAACCCCGCTGTGCTGTGCGTCAAATCGAAAGAATAGTGGCACGCACTCGAAGCGGAGGCTGACAATGAATCTGTGTGCGTATGTGTGTTTGTGTGTGTCTATGATTGAGTGAGTGTTTATGAATCAAGCGCCCTGGGGGAAACGTTTGATTGGCTGGTACGCAAATCCAGCTTGGCCCCTTTTCACAGCCCCTCTGATTGAGCTTTCTTCAGGATTTGCTATGGTTGTCTTGTCTTGCTGCAGCTGTCCTAGTAGGGAAAGCAACGCATAGTGAAAAGGCCAGGCATGCTGGGAGGAAAGGTAACACAGGGTCGAAGGGCCTGTATTATTCAGTATTGTAGAGCATGACGCCTCTCATTATCTAATGCTATTTTGGAGAGTGGGAGAGGAAAAAAAGTGCAATGAATGAATGAATGAATGGATGAATGAAAAGGGCAGAGAATAAAAAAGAGGAATGGAGGTGGTAGCTCAGTGGTTAAGAGATTGGACTTTGGATCGAAAGCTCCTGGGTTCAAATCCATGCACCACCAAGCTGCCACTGTGGGGCCCTCGAGCAAGGCCCTTAATCCTTACCTGCTTAGTTGTAAGTCAATCTGGATAAGGGTGTCTGCCAAATGCCATAAATGTAAATGAATGGTACACGATTGAAGAAAAAATATTAGAACATGACAGTTGCTTGTAAAAAAAAAATATTGGATATGTCCTGCATAATTGGAGCTATTACATGCAATTAAAAGAGCTGAATGTTTGTGTGTGTGTGTGTGTGCACACATGCACATCATGTTTGCTGAAGGTCGTAGTCCAGCGTATGCCCTGCAGGGCTACATGTTGCTAGGCAAAGTGTATTGGCTCAGTTGGAGGTAGCTACACAATGCTGCAAGGCCCATTGGTCTTGATGAAAATAAATGAGGTGCCAGGGCATCTGTGACATCCCAGAGCTCAAAGGGAGTCTCTCAGTATCACTTCGACCTGCCATTTTGAATTATAATCTGAGAGCAAAGGCCTTTTATTACTTTATTGTGCCACTCTGGAAAAGGGCGTCTTCCATAAACAGCATAAAATGTGCGAACGTGCCAGTAAAACTGTCTTTTTCGATTGGCTGCATCTGATGTGAAGAAGGAATGTGAAAAATTATAACGTTGCTGCATTGAAATGTTTGACTAAATCTGCATATTTAATAAACCTTTTTTCCTTTTTTGTCTTATTTAGTGTCATAAATTTATTGTCTTATATAGTGTCTGAGAAAGGTTTAAAAAAAAATAGTCTGAATATGTCTTATTTAGCGTTTAATACATATATTTAGCATTAATACATAAATAAATAACACTTGGTCAGTCTATCTGTCTATGAATTTCAGAACAGTGTATGGTGAACAATATTCTAGAAGAACAATTCCAAAAGATGCTTGAAATATTGCACAAATAAATGTAATGAACCAAAGAATTAAAAAAAAAGGCTGCGCAATATTTTCAAGTCATCTGTTAGAATATCAGCCGAGCTTCTTCCCCAGTGTTGACCCTTGGTGCCCTGTGATCATTCATGTTAATGATATCTTGGCCATGCTGTTCTGAGGACTCCTGCGTGCTATAAACCCACTCAGCAGCCTACTGTCAAGGGTCACTTCGGCCACACGCTCAGGTCAACCCACGACCTTGTGCCCTCTGGCTGAGCCCGTCAAGGTTTTTACTCCAAACGGTGGTGTAATTATCTGCTTATTGCAGAAGCGCTAAGGCATGAAGAGTGCTCTGCACCCTGTAATCCACAGCCCTCATTAGCTCTCGAACCCTTTCTCCAGCGTAAGAGCACACAAAGAGCACTCAGCTCCTCCAGCAGAGAGAGGCTTCATCTCAGACAATAGAGGCTCCCCCTTGTCCCTGAGCGGAACACAGGCCTTGCTAGGAGTTTGAGCAGCAGGCCCCACACTCTGTTAATCTGAGGGATTCAGCGTAAGGCTCGAGTCGTGCTTCTAAATCCTTCTCCAAAAAAAAAAGGATATGGGGCAGCAGTGGCTCTCAGCGGTGATTGGGAAGCTCTTATTGGAGTCACTGTGGATTTTAGGAGCATAATGTAGTCCCCAATAGCTACTACTGACAGACTGCTCACTGGGCAACCTTAATAAGGCCCAGGGCTACAATGAGTAAAGAGCAGAAGGAGGAGTTAAGTCAAAAAGCCTGCCATGCTGTGGCATTTCCTGGGTCACACACTAAGAGATAAACAGCAGCCTGAGTTGGAAACTGAGTTACATGCAGTCTAAGATAGAGGAGTTGTAAGATTGCATAGACAGGTTCAAATAAAAACAAAGTATTACCTTGAGAGTGATCTGCTTGATCAGAAACACAGTGAGGGAAACCCATCTCTAAACACACCAAACTAGTTTTGTCCTCTGGCATAGCTCGAACGGTGTTGTAAACCAAAACAGTGAAAAATTCCAGTTCTGGTGTTAGAAAGAAATAGTCAATAAATTCTAAGAAAGCAAAACAGGTTTGTTACTTGTGTCTAGATCTTGATAGAAGTCTAGATAGCTTTGGCAGTGTGTACACTTTAAATAACAACTGGTTTTATCATGTTTGTGTTAAATTTACTCAATCGGAGGTCATGAACTTCAGTATAGATTCATCTGTTTATTTACATGCATTGGATTTTGGCTGTACAAGTGAAATTCAAATGTATTTTAATGTGAGCTTTTACTTTTAATGGGTCTGGTCATAAGAACAAAAAGACTCTAAATCAATCAATCTCACGTTAAAATAATTGTAAGCATTTTTACAGCATTTTTTGGGTTATAACTTCCACATGGCTTTTGAAAAATAATAAAATCATAAAAAACTTGTAATGAAAGGAATCAAATGATATGTAATGTTTTTATTTTAGATCAATTTTAAATGTATGTTATATAAGGCTTTATGGTAGAAAAATGCATGCAGTTTTACATTCTTTAGTGTCAAATGTTTATTTTCATACAGTAAACACTGATTATATTTCATATGATAGATTTTAGTCTTTATTTATAATTTCATATGTTAAAAAATTTAATATATTGTATATTTTCCTATTAATTTTAAAATGGTGTGCTTTATATCAATATATATATATATATATATATATATATATATATATATATATATATATATATATATATATATATATATATATATATATATATAAAACCTCTAATCCTCATGGAAGGTGTTCCACCAGATTTTGGATTGTGTTTGTGGAGATTTTGTATTTATTTAGCCACAAGGGTGTTAGTAAAGTCAGGTACTGATGTAGGTGGTGTAAACCTGGGGTGCAGTCAGCATTCCAATTCATTCAGCGTTACCAGAGGTGTTCAGTAGGGTTGAGGTCATTGCTCATAAGCAGGCCACTCAAGATCTTTCACTTCAACCCATGTAAGGCATATTGTGCACAGGGGCATTGTCAAGCTAGAACAGTTTCATATCTCCAAGTTGAAGTGAAATAAAAATGTAATGCTACTGCATCCAGGGGCGTCTAATACAGTTGTGTGTCTCCAACTTTATAGTAACAGTTTTGTGAAAAATCACAAATGGCTGGACAAGTCAGGTGTCCTAAAATAGTGTATTTGTGAGCAAGCCGAGAACATATAAATACTTAATTGCTTTTTTTTTGCTTCTTTTTCACTGTTCGATTTCACAAGACCACACAGTGCATAGCCATAGCTGCATTCACTAAAACCAAATGTTTTTTTTCATGCTAATCAGTTTCTTTGGAACAGAGAGCTCTGGCCAGTGTATGTCAAGCAAACCACCATCCGTGTATATGTAAAAGATAACTGTTTGAGATAAACCTGGCAAAACAGATGAACATCTAATGAAAATGCTGCATTTGTAAAGCAGTGAGTTGCACATTCTTCTATTAAAAGCCATTAGAAAGAGTTCTCATGTTGCAAAAACGCCATGTAAATATGAGAGAAATGAAACATAACCTATAACAATGGATATAATAAGGAGTTATTGAATCATTTTACTTAAATATGTTTTTAAACCTTCCCATATTAGTTGTTGAGGGGGAAAGGCTTCTTATATATCATTTTTATACCTTCTCCCAGGATATGGTATTTAACAACACTATTTCTGGATTGGCAACATCAGCTGTGAGTCTAATGTCCTTTACAGCCTTTGCTCAATACTTTGTTAAAGCACCTTTGGCACCAATTACAGCCTCAAGTCTTTTTGAGTTTGATTTTTCTTTGCAGAACCTCTCCAGCTCCATCAGGTTGCACGGGGAGCATTGGTGCACAGATATTTTCAGATCTCTCCGGAGATGTTTAATCGGGTTCAAGTCTGGGCTCTGACTGGGCCACTCAAGGACATTCACAGAGTTGCCCCCGTAGCCACTCCTTTGTTATCTTGACTGTGTGCTTTGGGTCGTTGTCCTTTGGGAATATAAACCGTCGCCCCAGTCTGAGGTCCAGAGAGCTCTGGAGCAGGTTTTCATCAAGGACGTCTCTGTACATTGCTGCATTCATCTTTCCCTCAATCCTGGTGAGTCTCCCAGTTCCTGCTGCTAAAAAACATCCCCACAGCATGATGCTGCCACCACCATGCTTCACTGTAGGGATGGTATTGGCCAGATGATTAGCGATGCCTGGTTTCCTCTAGACATGATGCTTGGCATTCAGGCCAATCTGAGAGTTCTTCAGGTGCCTTTTGGCAAACTCCAGATGGGCTGTCATGCACCTTTTACTAAAGAGTGGATTCTGTCTTTCTAACCATTGGGATGTTGGTCACCTCCCTGACTAAGGTCCTTCTCCCCAATCTCTCAGGTTGGCCGTGTGGCCCGCTAGGAGGAGTCCTGGTGGTTCCAAACTTCTTTAATTTATGGATGATGGAGGCCACTGTGCCTATTGTGACCATCAATGCTGCAAAGGTTTTTCTGTTCCCTTTCCCAGATCTGTGCCTTGATACAATCCTGTCTCTGAGGTCTACAGACAATTTCTTCGACTTCATTGCTTGGTTTGTGCTCTGACATACACTAACTGTGGGACCTCATATAGGCATGCGTGTCTTTCCAAATCATGTTCAATCACCTGAATTTACCACAAGTGGACTCCAATGAAGTGGTAAAAACATCTAAGGATGATCATTGGAAACAGGATGCAATTTTGAGTGTCATGGCAAAGGCTGTGAATACTTATGTACATGTGATTTTTTTAAGTTATTTATTTGTAAAAAATTGGCAAAGAATTTAAACAAAATTATTTCACGTTGTAATTATGGGTTATTGTTTGTAGAATTATAATGAAATTAATGAATTTAATTCATTTTGGAATAAAGCTGTAACAAAACAAGCAAGTGACAAGAAAAAGTGAAGCGCTGTGAATACTTTCCCGGATGCAGTGTAATTGAAGATAACGCGTATCCACCTTCCCAGGTAAAAAATATATACTAAAGATTCTCCAGCTTCAAATTAAAGTATTGTCTGGTGCGTAAATTTTAGAGAGTCGCACTTTAAAGCAAATGAAATGTCTGCCTCCAATTAATAATTCCTATATTTATGTCACTGTTTTAATCATAAATATAAACTAAATTAATATATTTTTAATATGTAGGATACTGTGCAATTTTACAAGGAGGATTATCACTGTTGCCATGTTGTTCATAGTTGAAGACTTAATTCTTAGTAGACTCCCCCTGGTCGAAAGTTTTCAAAAACAACAAAATCAGCTTTGAACTTTTTCCGTTCTATCATAGAATGAAACAACTAAAATCGCTCAAAGAGTATTGTTCCAATTGTACAGACATTTGAAAGAGACCTTTAAAAGAAATGTCATACTTTTCCAAACAGAGGATGGTTGGTCTGTCTCGACCATTGTGCAGTAATTGGGTTATGAGTAGTATAGAGATGGATGGACAAAGTGCAAAAGGGTACTAGGTAGGGGACATCTAGACAAAGGAACTTTTTGGGTTGACCATGCTTAATTGGCCACCCATGGCTTATGTCCATTCACCTTTCACTTTTGGTCCCAAATGTCAAAATAAAAAAAAAGAAAGAAAAGTAGGTGTACACATCTCAACATACTCTTCAGAGACTGTCAAAATGGACTTTTCAGTCGTAGTATTATTTAATGTTATGACTTCTATCTTGCTATATGTTTTTAGCACCTCTGCTGATGACTGACTTTGTCTCTCAGATGTCCCGGGTATGTGGGCTGGGTTAATAGGGTTAAGCTTAAGGTGCGAAAGGGGGTTGGGGATCAAATGCTTTATATGTTGGAAACCTTTTTAAGCCTGTTCATGAAAGCAAAGAAATGATTGGATTATTCGTCTTTTCCTTTGGAGAAATACTGGGGACATCTGAAAAGGGCTCAACACAGCGCCATTCCAAAGCTTTCAAGCTTTTTTTTTTTCTCCAAGCGGCCTTTGATAGATGAGCAAAAGATGATCCAATTATTTCATTTACTAATTAGCACCAATGGAATCTGGCCCTGTTCTGGTCTAGCTGGCCTCATTATAGTTTCCCAGTCCAAAAGGCCATCTTTATTTCTCCAGCAAGAAAAAAAGGATAAAGACAAAAGATAATTTGATTGTCAGTCTTTTCTCCATATGGTGGTCAACCCAAGCCCCTCCTGAGACCAAGCCTGGCCATTTCAACCAACAATTGCTACATGTCACCCCTAGAAAACAAACACGCTGAATCTAGTTAAGGGGAGGACAGTGGAACAATTAACGCAGGAGGAAACTAGTGACCCGCAACAAACTCAGCCAAACAGCACATCACCAGTCACAAAGCCAGACACAGCTTTGTCTTTCCTGGATTCTGGAACTGGCATGGCGAGATAAGAAACAGCAATGAGAAACAAAAAAGGATTAAATATTCTTTAGCATTTTTTTCCCCATGGTTTGATTCTTGAGATTGCAGGATTTGCTTAAATTAAGGAACAAGATGAAGAGATTACACATATTTGAATACTGATTTTTAAGGTAATATGAGCAACATGGAGAGACTTACTGACTGGGAAAACCAAGTACGCAAATATTGTGCGGTAGATAAAATATAAATGATGGAGTTTGTTAAAAGTTGGATTCGCTGATAAATCTGGAAGTAAGTTCTCCTTCAAATTGGCCTTCTCCAATGAGAACTGTGCTTGAATTGTGCAGTTATGTGACACCAGTGCACCACTGTAGCACGCTTTGTTGAAGGAGACTTCAGCATCACGCACTCATTAAACCTCGCCTCCAGTCCCTACTCGCGAGAAAGCTTGGGCAAGCACCAAAGGAGTCGGTGTATGGATTCAAACCAAACAAGGATGCCATTAAGTCCCACAATGCACTGAATGAAGGGCTCACTTCATTGTAAAGGCAAGGCCTGCAGGGAGAGTGCTCTGTCTGGCTTAAAGTAGGGGTGTGGGGGGTGGGGGTGTTTAATTAAACTTTGGAAAAAGGCTGAAGGTGCATCTGAACCAAATGACCCTCCAAGTGAATGAGGGATTAGGCTGGTGGAGAGAGCAAGTTCATTAAAGAAAGACGAGAGGCTGAGGAAGCTCTGAGTAGGGACACCGAGCTTTCAAATATATGCCAGTATAGGCATGCAGCTACAAGCAATTACTTACAATATAATGCCAAATACACACATTCCTTAAAGAGAATAGCATAATTACTCTTCTAAGTAATAAACTATTGTTTGCAAGAAGCATAAACTATTGAACTACAAGAATTTTAAACAAATTTACCCCTGGGGCTGGAAATAATGTTCTTGCGCAATCCACTTCAGCCTCAAGTGTCAGTCTGGAGAACACAAGCACGGTACAGCACAGTGGTTAAGTTAAAAATATAACAGATCAGTCTTCAAGAGTGCTTAAGAATCATGCTTCTGTACTACTGTAGCGTTAAACTGCAGCTGTAAACCTTGTCCCACTTTACACACTCCCCAGAAATGCAGAACTTTATGTGGGTACAGATGCACAAATAGCCCTAACATCTGTGCAAGTCTGTGGACATTCCAGTGCCTTTTGTAAAAATTAGCAGGGAGTATAGCTCCTGGTGGAAGGCTGAATTGGTGCATTAATAATTAACCATATCCCCATTTCCTTCTTTCCCTTCATAGAACATCTCAGTGCTGACGCTTCCAGGGAAGGCCTCCGAGGGAGGACGGACTTCTTCATTTCGACTGTAGGACAATGCAGCACACCGCTTTTGTCCTCTTTGATATCCTGCTGGGCCACAATATGGCCAGTCAAGGATCAATGAGAGCACACAATAGCCATTACCCCACAGTTTCTGGAGGCTTTTAGACAAGACGCGGGGCGGACAGCTTCCAGACGGCATGGTGTCTGGGCCACACTGGGCGAAGAAGGAAGAAGGGTAGAGAGGAGTGAAAAAGAGAGGCTGGAGTAGAGGGGAGTAGTCACGCTAGGTTTCTTTTTTTTCTTCAGTGAACTTGGATGGTGGATCGAAAAAAAAAAAAAAGGATGCTTTTATAACAAAAGCAGTAATTAATAGAAATTTTTGTAATTTTTTCTAATGATACAGCAATCCAAAGAAATAATTCTATAAGTTCATCTATGCAATGGATTTATACATATCCATTATTTTCTTCTACATAAACACACACTAATTTGAATCATTCCTTTACTTAAAAAGGGACAGATGGCAAATCCGTGCCATACATATCATCACACACTGAGGGAATCTTTGGTCCTCATTTGACAGGATGTGATTTCTCAGTTCAGTCAAAGCCTGTGAGAGGCCCAGGCCTCGTCTTTTGTGCAAGCAACGAGTGCATGAATGAAGAAAGTGGCAGGGAGAAATAAAAGGGAGACTGCCAAAAGGTGAACTCCATCCAAAGAGACAGCATGGAGGTGGTGCTGGAATTAGGACTATACACTTTCAGGCATGCTGCAATAGGTCAGACACTGGTCTGTGGGCTCCTGCCAAGATGTGGACTCCGGATCCTTGAATGCGGACGCATGCCGAAACACCACGAACGGAGGACAGCGGCAGGAGACCTTTCTCTTGAAACCCTGCACCATCTGCCAGCACTGAGGCAATGAGTACTTTGTACGACTGAGTTCATCCGTGTGCTAATTCAACGTTGTGCTAACATCCATGTACATAAGTGGGTCTGTGGGGGGAGGGGTGTGTATATATGTGTGTGTGTGTGTGTGTGTGTGTGTGGGGTGCATTTGAATAAAACCAATTAGCGAAACCTAGAAAAAGGTATCATTCCTGTAAAATAAATTGATAGAGAAATTAATTTGTTTTTATTAAAGATTGCGGCTTCAAATCGATGTATGTATGAGTTATATTGATCATTTTCTTCCGTTCAGACGTGTTCGCTTTTGTTTATAGCCACCAAGTACCCGAAGCTTACAATCAGCCTCCACACACCCACATGAAAGCAAATAAGATAAGGCAATGTTAGTTGATCTTATTATGAACACTATAATAGCTGTTTGTGTGTGTCATGCTAAAATGTGGTTGATCTGTGTAATTACTGTACCTCGAAAGGAGAAGTGCCCACAGTAAATGGCATGGAGCCATTCCGAGAACAAGCAGAGACAGCGACCTTAAACGTCCTGTTTTGTTTGAGATCTGTATCTGACTCAAAAGGCGCAACAGACGCTAAATAGTCCTAAACACTTTTGTGGCCTGAATGTGCTCGGAGTGGCGGTTAGAGGAGCGTCACCACGTTTTGAAAGGCAGCTTGGCTTCCCCAAACACAGGAGAAATTCCAGCACACATAAAGCAAGAGAAATGGAAAAATACCACCATAGACTGATAGCAATTAGTCCTGTGAATTAGCCTGAAAACACGTCATTGTGATTTCAGGTACGTTTTAGGTCCTGAAAACGTAAAAGCCGAAAAACTTAAAAGCCTGTTCCAAACAGTCAGGGGCAGGCATGGAAATTGCACAGGGCGTGTCGAATCTTGTTCAGAAATGCTCCTGGAAATAATCGTTCTAAATAAAGAAAGCAAAATAGACAGGTTTTATTTGTGAAATAAATTATATTTGGCAACCAAAAACAAAAGGATAAGAGCTACTCTGATGACAGATAAGATGTGATCATTATCTCTACGTCTCATCACTGACCTTTACATTATTATTTCCATTTTCTGCTTCATTCAACTGAATAAGATTGAACAAATTCACAAAAGGACAAAGTGAAGCACCATAAAATATGACAGTGTTTCCTTTAATATTCTGATTATGTGAGGTTTTTTTGAAGGTCCTTTCTTCTTTTTTTCCCTCTGTTTCAGTTTCAGCCGTCAGTCCAGTCTGAACCGAGGTGTCATAAAGAGTTCACCCAAGCACAAGCACATGCTCTGGACAGGAGAATGCCTTTAGATGTGTCACTTCAGATTTCAAGTTTACCAGAAAAGATGGCTGGCTCGCTAAACACATCAGACAAACCCTGTGTGTGTGTGTGTGTGTGTGTGTGTGTGAGTGTGATTGAAAAATTCACAAAAGCATCTTGCCAAAAGCACAGTCGTTTTTTTTCAATTTCTCTAATTTGTCAGCGATGTGTAATTCGGATCTCCTTTGGCATTGGAATTAATGTTATTTTTTTTTTGTAATGCAAGTACTTTCAGTGTACTATAAACACAAATACTCAGGTGTATTATTTTCAAACGGAAGCCTTTGCAGATCCCATATGCGTTCAGGGTGTTTAGAAAGGCATGCAACGGTTTTTCTTCTTGTCTCAAGTGTCAACAGAGCTGGGGGCGAAGCGTCTGTGTCAGGATACATTCCTCCGAGCACCTCATTTACACCGTATGTAAATAAGTAAATGGCTCTGCGTGTCATTTAGTAACGAGGAACTGACTACGCGGTCACATCGTGTCGGTGGATCGGGGATTTTTAGATTGAATTTGTGCAACAGAGTAACATGGAGAGAGCGGTTCAATCTCATTTACAGTCAGTTTGTACATCCTTTGATTCCTGATAATGTCTGACTCCTCAACAGAGTTTGTTCCATTGCATGTTTATTTTTTTTTTTAAACTCCAAATTTTGTAATGCACCTTTATTTTTGGCGATTCAGAACGCCGTTCGCCAAATAACCACGTACAAAAAAGAATTAAAGATTCGGGAACAAAAGACGTAATGGGTTTAAACGCTAGTATTTGCATGATAGTAGACTTATCTCTTAGCAGTGACAGAAGAGAGGCCTTGAGGCCCTAGAATTCCACTCCAAACAGAAGAGGACTAATTGAGCGAAAGGAATATGCAAGCTGGTCCGATCATAACAGGCAAAGAACAGAAGAACCAGTCAATCTCAAAAGACCAGTCAATCTCAGTTCGGCTCACCGCAGAGCAACTGACCGATAGCAGCAAGGAATTGGTTTTTTTTGTTTTTTTGCTAGTATGCAGGTAGTAGCACTAGTATGCAGAGACATTCGAGGTGAAAACATTGGAGTAAGGCTCGTTATTTTGTTCTTCTGACAGGCACAGGAAATCAATCTGAAACGTCATATCCAAGCCATATACTTGTTGAACTTTTGCCAATTTGGTCGACATTATAGAGCACCGAACACCAGGACAGCCAAACTCAAGAAAAGTCTACCTCATGAACACTTAAATGCTCTCCCCAAAGTATTTGTCTGTGCAATAAAATAAACTGTAAATAAAAAAATATAAAAAATAAAAGCATAATAAATAGTTATTGCACAATTAATATATATATATATATATAATGTGCAATACAACATTTTAATTTAATTTCATTATTTTTTTATTTATTTAATTGTTCATTTTTAATTCATTTAATTTCATTTTTTGTTTTAGCTTTTTTTTGTTTGTTTGTTTAGTTTTTAAAAATGCAACCAGATGCTTCTATCACCAAAACAAATACAATGCAAACATACGTGGCAATGTTGCTCTTTTGTTTCTTAATTATTTTACAACCTTTAAAGCTATAAGATGATGACATTCCAAAGTCGGTAATATAAATGAAGAGTTTGTGAAGAAGTAACGTCCATCTTCTATTTGACCCAATACCCCAGCAAACCCTGTGACCCACCACCACCACCACCCCTAGACGCCACTGCCATTCAGACCCCCTCTATGCTCCTCCTTGGGCCTCTATTCTCAATCCCTCATTCACAGGGGGAGGCAGCAACAGAGGTGGGGGGGTTTGGTTGAGTATTGATATAATGAGAGAAGAGAGAATGAGAAAGGAAAAAAATAAAAGTGCGAAAGAGAGAGCACAGGCCTGATTAGAGCCTGAATTCTATTATGTCTCTTGTGCACGATGGACAAATAAAAGGCAGTAATAAGAAGAAGTGAAGAGGGGCCTGCATGGAGCACAAAACCTCCTAACACACAACCCCGAGATGATCCGACAAGGAAACAGAGCCTGATAGTCAAATATTTGAAAATACACTACATTGACTGAGCTGATGCATTGTCATGCATATAATTGTATATGGGCAGAAGCAAATATTGGCCTTGAGAACATGCCAGAATGCATGCAGACAGCGAGACAACAAGAAAATAAAAAAACAACAACTCTGGAAATTACCTGCTGCGTCCCCTGAACAGGCAGATATATTGTTGACTGGTATTTAAAACTAATTAATGTTTGCTTTGCGTAATTGCTTCACACGTGTTAAGCACGCTGATTGTGTTTTGTGTACCGCCGGCATGTTGTTACGTCAACATATAAATTCACCTCTCATTTATAACGGAGAGTGTGTCAGTATTTGCTGATCTCGACTAATACTAATAAACACCATATATACTGATTACATTATTTTTTTTCCAAATCGGTTCGATTTCAGAATGTAGGTTCGGCGACCATGTTCTCAAAAACCAACTGTTGTTTGAAGCGTGAAGATCCCTACCTTAGAAGACCTCTACAGTAGCGATGGCTAGCACCTGCCTAACTGCTGACACAAGCCCTTTTCAGCTCATATCTTTAATCATCAAGCTTCTGATAAATGAGGTCTTGTATTCAGGCCGATTCTATCTACAGTGCTACGCTAAACACACAGATTGTTAATCATGGGGTGATAAGGGGGCACCTGACCGTCAAGCCAATGATTAAACCTGCAAGCTGGGAAGGCCAAGGGGCTGTGCATACACTCGCACTCTATGGCATGCAAATCAGTGCCTACAATAAGCAAACAGAGTTTTCACACCTTGTCTATATACTGAAGTGTTTCCTTTCGGTGAGACTTTTACTTTAACGTCACTTCATTTTAAAGTCAAATATTCTACATAGACTACATTTTGTAAAATCAGTCGTTCCTTTGATATTTATGAGGATAAAAACGTAACTGGACAAACACGCAGCAATCCACCAATCAGGGTCGAGCTCTGTTTCAAACTTGGTTTGATTGGCACTTGGTACGTTTTGCTCAACACGAACATGCAGTTCAACAACATCAGTTCACCAGCAAGAAGAACATTTTGAGAGGAAAAAAACGATGGAAAAAACTCCTGAATTTACACCCGTGGCCGATTTTTTTTAAGTTGAAAGGAAGGTTTTGGGCCTCATGATCATTTCAATAGTAATTAATCAGTGTTTGAGTTATTAATATCATTCTATTAATAGATCAGTGTGCTGAGAGTCACATTAGAGTCTTTTAACATCAAACGAGTTGATTACGTAAAGAGTCCTGTAACAAAAATGATAATAGGAACATTATAGACATAATAAATCATAGTACTTTGGATACTTAAGAACATATGAGGGCAAAAACATTTGTATTTTTACTCAAGTGAAGGTTTAAAGGGACACTTTTACTGAAGTCGTATTTTAAAGAGTGGATCTTGTGTACTATAGGCTAATGCACAACGTTTTCCTTTTATAGAATGGGTTCTTAACAGCCATCTTCAAGGAACTTGCAAGTACTGAATAAAAGAAATTTGCATGAATGTACAACATCACACTTACATTCAAACAATCAAAACCTTTAATAATTGTATTAAAAAAAATTATTTTATTCACTTAATAATTCTCTTATTTTTAATCATTTGCTTAGTATTTTAAGTATTTTGCACAAGCAAGCAAAAAAAAGCATGCTGTTATAGAAAAATCATTGGGAATGTGAAAATCTATAGGTTTTAATATATTTATTAAATGAATATGTATTAAATCATTCCAAATAGTCAATTCTCTTTATTAAAGGCTGTTGCTGTAACCAATCACATTTCGAGGTGGGGCCATCCAGCAGGCGCACAATAACGTTAACAATTTTTGGCATCCTTTGATCAGATGGTCAGAAAGCTCACAAGTCAGAGCTCGCAAACGGCGTCTGAAGCAAACTGCACAAGCTCACATACATTCACGTAGTTTTAATAGCTTTTTCTTTTTCATTCCACAACAACTAACGGACAAATTTGATTTGGTCGCAGATACACTTACAAGGACATTTTCAAGATGAACTTTTCAAGAAAAGCTGAACATTGTTCAGTTGTTTCATGGATTGTTTGTACTTTTGCATTTTATTTCCTGTGAAATTTGCACAAAAACACACCATTTGCCTCGATTTTAAATCAGCAGGGAATCTGTAATGCACAGAAAAAATGCACGCAAAACCAGAGGTCATTTTATGAGGTTAATATCGACGCTAAAGATGATGCGTTGCAGCTGCGGCTACAGTGAAAAGAGACTTGTTGAATTGTGTGCATTGGGTTTCATGCTTTAGTGATGACATTCATTTAATTCAAGATTGCTGTCTGCTATGCAGCACTCTGTTCTACTGAGTTTCTTTATAATGTCATAAAGAGAAATAAAAACACTTCAGAATATTCAAAAACAGACAGAAATCATGTGCAATTGTAATTACAGTGAGATTTTCTGTAATGTTTATTTTATCATTTTCTAGAAGGAGTCTCCAGTGTTCATTGTTTTGTACCAGACAGAGGTAATGCAGTTTTGTTTATGCGTTACTAAATAGGAAGAAAGAGCTGTCTTAGTAATACACCAGGCTATAATTTTGTCTTTTTTATCCTCTAGAGAGAAAGATGAGAGTCTGGTGGAGCAAAATATTTATTTATAGCTAATGTAATATCTTCTTCTTTCGGCTGCTCCCATTAGGGGTCGCCACAGCGGATCATCCGTCTCCATACCACCATGTCCTCTACATCTGCCTCTTTCACACCAACTACCTGCATGTCTTCCCTCACCACATCCATAAACCTCCTCCTTTTCCTTCCTCTTTTCCTCCTACCTGGTGGCTCCATCCTCAGCATTCTTCTACCAATATAATTCATGTCCCTCCTCTGCACATGTCCAAACCATCTCAATCTCACCTCCCTCACCTTGTCACCAAAACATCCTACATGCGCTGTCCCTCTAATAAACTCATTTCTGATCTTGTCCATCCTCATCACTCCCAACGAAAACCTTAACATCTTCAGCTATGCTACCTCCAGCTCCACCTCCTGTCTTCTACCCAATGCCACTGTCTCTAATCCATACAACATCGCAGGTCTCACCAGTAATATAAGAACTGGAATTCTCTTGGACAAAATCAGAAATAACACTATGATGTTATTATGAAGTTAATGCTGTTAATGCTCAGTGGGTCAGAACTGTTTTGGCAGCAAAAGGGGGATCAACACAATATTACGCGGGTGGTCATAATGTTCTGCCTGATTGGTGGCCATAAAGTTTTGTTCTAACAGCAGAGATAATAATCACAAGACATTCTGTGATTTTAGTAAGCCATTCATTGCATTTGAAATTGAATGTACAGAAGAACAAAAAGCAAAAGCAAGATATACTGTAGCAGCAGTGTACAGTGGTCTGTAATTGCAGTGCCACACTTGTTTTCAGGTGAACGTTTTGGTAGTTTTGTCTTTCACAAAGCATCAGTATCAGCTGATCGTGAAGAAACTGTAGAGAAAATGGAAAATGGATTTAACTACCATATAATATTTCAATATCCTGCTCATCAGATGTGATGATGAGCAGAACATTGAACTACTATATTAATCTTGGAATTGGAAACAATACATCTGAAAACTACACATGCTTCTGAGATATCAAAGATCCTGTCACCTTGTTCTCCAATGCATGATCCATCCTGAGGGCCTACTGCTGGCTGGAGTTCTAATCGCTGCTGTTGAGGTTCCACGTGGTTATTCTAAAGGTACATGAGACTACTGTGGATGGAACCCTATTGATTGCTTCATTTTCAGGGGAAATAGTCTGGTCCCTCTGAAGGTTTCTTCTTCATATCGTCTCAGGGAGTTTTTTTCTCACCACCATCGCCTCTTGTTTACTCATTTGAATGACCTTATAAATTTTTTTTTCTCAATCTGTTTATTCTGGAAACGTCTTCGTGATAATGTCGATTGTTAAAAATTCGATTGTATACAAATAAACTGAATTGAATTTAAATCGAATTATAAAAATATGAACAACCGTGCAGACTGCGCTTAGAAAATCAGAGGGTCAAATGAGAAGACGTCGCCATCGCTGGTCATCAGTACGGAGAAACAGTCAACACAGCTGATTGCTATTTCATAAAACAGATAAAGGAAAAGAATTTCCAATCATCCATTGCACATCAGTCTTCATCCCGAAGGAGAAAGTTAGTTGACAGTTGAGCTTACTTCGTGCCGGCTGAATAAATTCTAAGAGCCACCCACAAAGCGGACCTCTAATCAGTGCAGCTTTACAAACAAGCAGAAGCCATGAAGATATTAGACGGCTCACAACAATGGAAGTGTGGCTGTGTGATAAAAGCGAGACAAGGGTATTTGCTTATGTGTCCCCTGATCAGTCCACAGGGAGACTCCACAAACCACACACAGGTTCCTAATACATGGCGGCTTTGTTAGATCTCTATATATCAGCTGGAAGGAGGTGGAAGCTTAGTGGGTAATGCATTGGACTAAAGATCATGAGTTCAAACCCCAGCCACACCAAGCTGCCACTCCTGGGCCCCTGAGCAAGGCCCTTAACCCCATAGGTGTTCAGTTGTATGACTAAAGTTAAATGTAAGAGGAGAAGAGAGTCTGTCGAACGCCGTAAATGCTTAACAGGGTAAAGATCCATGGATTTGGACTGTCATTAATATCAACTGTCTACTGCAATAGCTCAGGATGAACAGCTTTGACTGCACATCTCAACAACGATTGAACTGTAATGTATAAACATTCGGTGCCACCCAGATGACGGCAGGTTCCCTTTCGAATCTGATTCCTCTCAAGGTTTTTCCTTTCCACAGTCACTACTGTAAGGAACAAACTTATAGGAACTAAACTTATACACTCTTTTATACTTTAAACTTTATAATCGCTTTATCTCTGTAAAGCTGCTTTGAGACGATGTATATTGTTAAAAATGCTAAACAAATACATTTTAATTGAATTGAATTTATTTGAATTTAATTTAATTTAAGAGTTTAAGGCATTGGACATTTTATCTGAAGGTCATGAGTTAAAATCACTGCCACTCCTGGGCCCCTGAGCAAGGCCCTTAACCCCATAGCTTTTCAGTTGAATAAATAAATGTAAGTTGGTCTGGATGTATTTCATGATATTGAGCACTGAGGGTTTTATTTTAGGGCTCTCTGATTTTAGAGAAACACTTTTTCTGGGGTTCTATGTGTAGGGGAATACTTTGTTATAGAGTCCTATATGGATAATTTAATAGCAAATTAAATAATTCTAACAAAGATGAATTCTATCATACAGTTTTAAACAGAACAGCGTTTCTGCCGTTCTTTTGTTTTCTAGAGTTTCATGTAGAACATTTAAAGATATTTTTTGACATGGAAATTAATTGCTATCGGTTTTCAACATTGAACAGTTAAAGGTTCTCTCTGATTTGGGAAATATATTGTTTGGATTTGGACAAAAAAGTAATTATAGTAATATAAATAATAAGTTTATAATATAGTAGTATAAATAATTATAGTAATTATAGAAATTACTAAAATGTAGTAATTTGAACATTCCATTCCTACATCCCCATGCGCTGTTATAATAACCTCCACTCTTCTGGGAAGATGTTTCACTGGATTTTGGACTGGGCTTGTGGAGATTTGGGCTCATTCAGCCACTATAGGGTTAGTACTGTAGTAGGTGCAGTAGGTAGTACTGTAGTAAGTCAAGTACTGGTGGTGAGGAGCCCTGAGGTGCAGTCAGTGTTCACATTGTTTAAAATTAGACCTCAACTCAATATATTTTAATCCAAACCATTTAAAGCATGTGTTCATGGAGCTCACATTGTGCATTGGTGCATCGTCATGCAGGAACAAGTTGGGGTCTCCTAGTTCAAGTGAATGGAAAAAATCAATGCTATTGCATCCAAAGACATTCTATACAATTGTGTGCCTCCAACTTTGTGGTAACAGTTCGGAAAAGAACCGCATATGGCTGGTCATGGTCATATGTCAAGGTCCATAATCCTTAAAATTTGGCTTTTACTAATATGTGTCTTGGTTTTGAGGACCAGTGCATCTTTGAGCCTACATGAGTCAAATACTCAAATCAGACACTTTAAGATGTTTGCTCAAGTCATTTTGAAATTCAAGTCAATTTTTTTTTCAATTTTTTTTTTCATTTTTTTATTTCTCATATATGTTTTTATTGCTTTTACTCATATATGCTTTGATATCACGCTGTTGAAAAACACTACTCATTTCCAGAACATTCATCTACCCTTGTATTTATTTGCAATGAATCGAAAAAAAAAAATAAATTAAAATAACCACTTGTTGGTCATGATCTTATTGTATTTTAAAGAAGAAGGGTCCGTTCGG
Source organism: Silurus meridionalis (assembly GCF_014805685.1). NCBI lineage: Eukaryota > Metazoa > Chordata > Actinopteri > Siluriformes > Siluridae > Silurus > Silurus meridionalis. Next base: position 3,229,548 of record NC_060909.1, read on the forward strand.
CATCTCATTTTTTTCCTTCGTTGTTGCTTTTCTGCCTATAGAATTCTAAATGTTCCACTTTATTTTAGTAAGTTTTACTTTGGAGTTGCTATTGAGGCCTGAACACTAGAGTGCAATGAGGAAGGTTAGTTATGCCTGAGGGGGGGGTTTAAAACTGGCCCTGATCCAAGACTATCAGCCATTGTGTGTAGAAAGGAGCGTGCGAGGAGGGTGCGTGGGTAATTTAAGGCCGCTTTTAGCATGCACAGTCAGTGAGAATAAATCATCTGTTCTGCACACAATCACACAACATAATGAGAGAGTGTGTAGTAGACAGAGAGGAGAAGAAAGAATCAAAAGAGTTGTCGAATAGCAAATATTGGTTGTCATGTGATGCATAAAAAAAAATCACAAAATCAAGAAGGTTTCTTAGCACTGTGTTTGTACAGAACATGGCATTCCTGCAATGGGCAAATGAAGAAATGTGCTGTAAACACCCGAGAGATACGGTGCTTGGTTTAGATCATGTGCTGGATGACCAGCAGTCAGAAAACTAAGATGCTCGAATTTTTTAATTACAAGTCAAAAGCTTTTGTTTTTCGATTTTCTCCAGTTTCCATCCATAATGAAACTTTCAATGGAAGAAAAGCACCAGCCCCTGTCTGGTAGACCACAATTAGTTGTTCTGCCAAAATAGAATGTCCTCGTATATACACACACACACACTCAAATAAAGCACCGAGGGTGGGAGGAGGGGACAAACAGAGGTAGTGCAGACAGTCTATAAGAAAGGCATGCAGGGAGAGCAAGAGATTAAAATTTGTTTGAATGAAACCCACGCTCGTCTCATTCATTTGGCATCAGGCATAAATCAGCTCATTGTTTGCTCCTCTGTAAAGTAGTGTCAATCAGCCTGATTGTTTTCATAGGAGCAGCGTTTTTATGAATTTACTCTTTCACAGATTAAAGCGACCCCCTGCTCCAAGTGCTGCAAATGGGCAGCAGAAGCTGAAGTTAGCCATCACTGAGCCACTTGCACATTGCTTTGGAGCAACTTCAAAGAGCATGAAACAACCGATCTGATTTGCTCGAAGACAGTACATGATGAATATGGTGCAGCCCTTTGCACAAAAGTGCTTTTGTGTCACTTATGCAAAGACTATTCAGTGTTGTAGGTTTGAGTATTGGCAAAAGGGCTTTCAAACTTTTCGCAGTCACAAAAATGCAAATGATTACATTTGCATATACATAAGTGTACATCATACACACGTGTGCGCACACACACACACACACATACACACACACTATTTCTCTCTCTTTCTCTCTCTCTCTCTCTCTCTCTCTCTCTCTTCGCTCTGTCTGTCCACTTCTTTGTTTACCTGCTCATATATGCAGTTATCCAATCATTATTTCATGAAGCAGCAGTACAATGCACAAAACTCATGCAGATACTTGTCAAGAGCTTCAGCGAATGTTCACATCAAACGTGTGGAAAACAAGTGATCTCCTAGGAATTGCAAACAGTCTCTAGCGTTTACACAGAATGGGATCATCCTGTAGGCAAAGGGTCGGTAAATGACAATTGTAAAGAGCATTTATTTAAAAACATCCTACTTGCCAACCCAAACATATGTGTCATTTTTCTCTGAATAAGAAAGTGTAAAAAGTCTCCTTCAAAACTTTTGGAAGGGCAAAGCTGTTTTGAATTGAAATCTTTTGGCTTTGATATCAAAAGATGAAGGTGAAGCAAGAATTTCGAATTTCAGCTTTCACTACCTGGTGTTTACATCTAGTTGTGTCAAACAACATAGAACACAGGACCTTTTGTGTCAGACCACCCAACTTTTTTAAGCAAACGCCTAGAACAGATAAGTCAAAAGATAAGTAAGTGAAAGTGAATGAGTTTCTGCCGGTTTTTCCTTCTGATAAAATCCTTTGTTGTGTGTGTTTTCGAATATTTCATTTGTGACTTCCAATCTTCTTGCTGATGATCTTTCGGTGCAGCTTCTAGATTTCTGCTCTCTGGCTTTTTAAACAGTGGATTGTATTACTTTCATTCTTGCCCTGTGGAGTTTGTAGTTGAGTTTGATGTCACTGACTGGTGTTCTTGGGACACACTTGGTTAACAATAAACGCTTATTTTCTGATTGAAAATAACAGAAAATGATGATGATAGATAGATAGATAGATAGATAGATAGATAGATAGATAGATAGATAGATAGATAGATAGATAGATAGATAGATAGATAGATAGATAGATAGATAGATAGATAGATAGATAGATAGATAGATAGATAGAACTTTTCCAGTCATTTGTTTTTTCAGTTGGAGGCACACACTTGTACAGGATTTCTCTGGATGTATTTGAGATCGTCCATGTGAATAAAGTCAGCCCCATGAAAATATGGTTTACATCAATTGCAGTAGAAGATTTTGAATGTCCTGCTACAGAGCCTTGACCTTTAACCCTATTGAACACCTTTGGGATGAATTGGAACGAAACCCCAGGCCTCCTCACCTCACATACATTGGAAGTTGGGTTTATTAACACCCTTGTGTCACAAATTTCCACATGCACACTCCAAAATCTAGTGGAACATCTTATTAGAAGGGTGGATTTTATTATAACTGCAAATGGGGGACTAAATGTGGACTGGGAATTTAATTTTATGGTCACTTATATATATAGTACATACAAAAATGTTGCATTTGTGATACACTGTTGATGGTACACAAAATTCAAGGTTGGTTACGTACCTCGGTTTTTGAGTAACAGTTCGGTACAAATTCCATACGTTTAGGGGGAAGAATTGCAAAATGTAAAATTGCTTGTCGTTTTTTTTATTAACGCAGTTTATATTTACATTTTAAATCATTTGAAATAAAAATACCTGCTTGGTTAAATAATTGAAAAATTAAATAATATCATTATCATATTATATAAAACATAAAATACAATGAATCTAATTAATAAACACTTTTTGATTATAATGAATAAATCAAGTAATCAATTAAATTGGCACAAATGAAATTTATTAAATAAAATAAAATAAATGGAAAAATTTAATAAAATAGTTTACAATATTTAGACCCTATTTGGGTAACACAGGTGTGTGTGTGTGTGTGTGTGTGTGTGTGTGTGTGTGTGTGTGTGTGTGTGTGTGTGTGTGTGTGTGAGTGTTTTACATTTAATATTGAATTTTCTAAAGATATGATCTACTTAACTGTTTTATTCATTTCATCATACTTTAACAAATGTCTTAATTTCTTCCATCCTTCATTCATTCACTTCCTCGACATGTGGAATCGTTCGAATTTTCTTCTTTTAAGAGAAATTCTTAAAGCTGGACATAAAAGCATTAGAATTAGCTCTAGCATTAGCCGCTATCCACTACGGATATTTTTATCATTTTCATGCATGTTAAAAAAAAAACTTATTTCCAGTATAGAGTGAGTAGCCACAGTGACACTGAGCTGACTCGAGTGTCTTATTTATACTCCTGTCATTGTTGTATATGTTTTCATATTTAATAATAATAATAATAATAATAATAATAATAATAATAATAATAACAATAATAATAATAATAATAAAATTCGCTAAAAAAGTCGACTGTTTCGCACGTCAAAAAGGATACCGAACCCAAAGCCCTGAACCAAAAGAATTCGTTATGAGTATGTGTACCATTACAAAAGTTCCAAGCAAACTTTTTAAACTCTTCATGAAATATACAGTATTTATATTTTATATAACCATAAACATACCCACAAATTATTTTCTATGCAGCATATTAACACTTGGACATGAGATTTTCATAAAAGGCTTACTGTCACTTTCATGGTCCTTGAATCATAATGTTATTCTTTTATTGTGGGCATTCAGCCAAAAGCAAAACATACAAGCAAAGAGTGAAAGCGAAACACTTAAAGCCAATGTGAAGCCAGCTTGGACTTCTTCCAAAACAGTTTATCAATATCAGACTTCTAGTGTTCTTCTATTCACCATCTCTGTCTGCCTTTTCCAGACAGATTGGTCACACTATAAAGCTATTCATGTCCTGTAAATTGCTTTGAACTTCAACTTTTTGTTGTCTCTTTAAAAATTAACTGGTGAGGCCATGTATCTCAAGGCTGAGTTGGCCCTTCCTGTGTCCCAGTCAGCTCTCACTTTTCTGGGGCGTAATAAATTGTGTCATCAATTAAACCATGCTGACACGATGCAGAGTGGCTCCTTTTGAAATGTCAGCCAATGCCAGACCAGCATGAATGATTTTCACAAATGGCCAGTGAAAGTGATTTGAGATGCTGATAAACTCCCCCCACCAACACCCACCAACACCACCATCACCACCACCACCACCACCTCCCCCAAATCAATAGCACCCAGTCATAATTGAATGCAGCACACTGATAGCTTAGATGTTTTATTGAATGCATATTAGATTTGGTTTGGAATCCACTGTATTTCAATGCACTGGAAAAAATTGTGTCTGATTTCAAAATATCAAGCAACGATTTTGGAGAAAAGATTAAAACATGATTTGCTCATTCAGAGCATCACTGCAAATAAATGTTTTCCTCAGTGATGCTCCTGACTTTTAATTTTTAATTGTTATTAGTTTTATCCAGTTGTCCTAGTTTGTGCATAAAGTCTGAGGTTTGAGATCCATAAATGATATTTCAATTGTATTTATCCTGTATTTTAGTCTTCCTGAGATGTAATTTGACAGTGACTCAATCATACAAATGTTTCTGAATAAATAGCATCTTTATTGTACATAAAATAAGCATTCTCTATATAAAACAATCATATAAACAGATTTGTAGGAAAAGTCGCAAGTGCACACAAAAAATACAAAACATATAAGAAAAAACCCTCACTCCTTGGTGTAATGTGAATGCAAACTCTTTTACAACTCACTCTCTGCCTGTACATATGCAGATTCAGTGTTGAGACCCGTGCACTTCTACCAGCACCAGTGTTTTTCATCTCTACAACGCAGCAATGCGCATTTTTTTATTGATTCTCAGGTCTTTGCGTTCATTTGGACGAAAAAAATATATATAATATAAGTTAAAAGTCTCTGAGTAAAAGTCTATATTGGCCACGCATGTTCTCCTGATGTTCTGGTAATCACATTGGCAGGTGCCTGGGCTTTTTGGGCTGAAGAGCACGGGTAAAACTTTCCACGCGCATGCGCGGCGTTTTGGTTGAACGCGCAGTCTAGACGGGATCACCGGATAATCCGCTGTTCTTTTCAGCACCAGAACAGCAACAGAAACACCTGGAGCAACGAAAAAAAGAAATGTATTAGTTTTGCGCATTGCATCATTTAAAGTGGAGATGCAACACAAATGTGAGAGGTGCTGCAATGGCATTAGTGTACTTGAGATATCATCTTCAGCCCTATTGCTACTTTACAACTAAAATCGATTTATAAAAATGCAAATAAAATACGTTTTAATTATACTCTGAATGCTTGTTTTGCTTGCAGACATGCCATGCACAATTCCAGCTGTTGGAAAAGCGCACAGCTGGAACAGGACTCTTATATTCACCTGTGGCTAGAAGCCGTCAAACCAAGCGGCGAAGTCCAGCAGCTCCTGCTCCTCGGAGTTTAGATGCTCGTACGCGCCGTCGTCTGAGGAGCACGCGGAGCGCGGAGACTCAGGTCCGGCGGAGCACGAGCTCGACACCGTGGGAGATAGGACGCCTCGGCGGAACGCGGCGGACACGGCGTCGTGCTCGTCCAGGAGCCGCTGGAGCGCACGGATGTACTCGACGGCCGAGCGCAGCGTCTCCACTTTGCTCATCTTCTTGTTGGCAGCGCCGTTCGGCACGTGCTGCCGGAGAGTCTGGAAGCCCATGTTGACCTGCTTCACCCTGTTCCTCTCGCGCTCGTTGCGCCGGGCCACGGCCACCGGCTGCTGCTGCTGCTGCTGCTGCTGATGGTGAAGATGATGAAGAGCTCCAAAGTTCAGCCTGCGCGTGCACCTCAGGCGCTCTGGGCTGCCGCATCGCTGCCTTTTAAGCAGCGAACTCTCAGGACTGCGCGAAGCTTTCTCCAGAGGCGCAAAGCTGTCCTGGACACGGTATGCGCAATGACTCTTTGTGATCTCCATTTCCTTTAAATGCATGTAAAAAAAAAAAAAAAAAAGTTGCGAGACAGATCGAATAGGACTATGTGGCTATGCGTCGCTCTCGTGCCTTTCGCGTGGCGACTCGCTCGACCGGAACGCGGGTTGGATTTTTTTTTTCCTTGGATGTTGGTGGCACCTGTTCAACGACCGATGTGAAAGTGACGGGCGACACGCGGTCCCTTTTCAACACGCACACGGCCCAAACCAACACCTCCACCACCCCCTCTTTTCCACCCTCCACCCCCCGGGAGCCGCACGCTCCACCGGAGCAGACTCCGCCCTCCACTCAGCGGCTCCCCCGGCGCTGGATTCGCGAGCCGGGCGCGTGGCTTGGACGAGTTCAAAAGAGTCTATTCGGCGCCGCCAGCGCACGAGCCGGACAAACAGGGGGACGCGTCATCAGTGTTGTCGGAAGTGAATTCCTCATCATTTAAGGCCGAAGCTGCAGTGGGCACGCTTTTGCCTCTTATTAACAGCAATTCTGACTTGCTTGCATGTATCTTTTTTTTCTCTCTTTGTGGTGCCACCATGCTTCATTTTTCATCTTTATGATATTTTTCCTGGAAATCTTTGAATTTGAGGTCAATAAACGCAACAAACTTTATCTTCTTAAAACACTCAAACAATGCTGTTTTTTTGTTTGTTTGTTTGTTTTGTTTTTGCAACCTTATTAGCACATGACTTGGATTTGGCTTTATAATGAGCACATTGGGTTTTGGGAAACGGATCTGAAAAGGGAACAGGGTCAGGATGCTTTGGCTGCAGGTTTCTACTGATACTAAGGAGACCTGAACAGCAAGGACAAGAGGTTGTAAGTGAAGAAAAAGATACACATACAAAGTAATGTAAGTTTTTGCTCATATTGAATTAGAAATTATTCCAAACTTTCTATTTCTGTAGAAAATATCTTGAAAGCCAGTATGAACTTACAGTGATAAAAAAGATGCCACTTGTAATAAATAATAATGAAAGATCAGGACAGGACTTTCCAGTGTTATATTCACAGATTCAATTTAATACTTTTGGGCTGCTACATTCCTCCCTAACTTGTACTTCTTGCTAGTATTGTCACATTGTCTCAGGTTATATTTGTGGATACTTGTTGCTCCTGGTTTTAAAATGAATATGATATTGAATGATCATGTTTAAATGGGCGTGGGCAGAAAAAGCACAGCCTAAAAAGTTTCTTTTGTGTTTATATTGAACAAAGAAATGTCGTACACAACGTATATATAAAACCTCAGGGGGTGTCTGGATACAGCGCGGGAATGTACTCATTATTACCCACAATCTGGGTCAACATTTCCACCCTTACTGATTTACACCATCCCTGACTTCATTCATTCACCATTAGGTTTTCAAATTGGGTTATTTTTAACCCAGTAATTTTTTTTTTTATGTGTTTTAAATAAAAGCTGTTTTAAGATACACCACATGTACATGCCAAAGGAAAAGCTACATTCTGAATGCAGCTTTGATGGTACAGGCTGAGTGATGGGAAATGTCTAATTTGGCAGCATTTTTAAGATAAGATAAGATAAGATAAGATAAGATAAGATAAGATAAGATAAGATAAGATATTTCTTTATTCGTCCCACAGTGGGGAAATCTATCTGTTAGAGCAGCAAAGAAAAAATTAAATGCAAATATATAAAAGAATAGATAAATACTATAGTATACAGTTTATATACAACCCAATGTATAAATACAAATAAGAAAAATAAAGCGATCACTAGTAATTAGTTAATGCAGGTAATATTGCACACAGGTTATAATGCACGGTCTATAAAATTTCTGTTACTGCACGTGTTGATTAAGATACTTTGTTATTGTTATTACTGCACAGTTAAACAGTAATAGCAGTGTGTATTATGGTGACTGGTTCACTGGGAGCAGCTTTGATTGTAATTTCCATATATTTGATTGTTAATCCATATTATCCAACCTTCTTATGTGGATAAATTAGAATTTTAAACAAGTTAACTACAGAACTATGATCATCCACCAGTAGATTAAGGCCAGATCAGCCATGACAGGGTTAAAAGGATTACAAAGTCCCTGAAGAAACAGCTTGCACCATTTTCCTGCACGTTTTTCATATTTAATAAAAAAATATCGTAATTTCTAAGCAGAAACGCAGAATTCATTCAACCGCCAATAACCATCGATTAATAATAGATAAAGCGGCAACAGCAATGCAACTGGTTTATAGTCAATAATGCAAATGCAGGTGATTCCAGAAATGCAAATTTGACACTTTTTACACAAAGCATAAGAAAGAAATAGTGAATTGCATAATAAACCGTGCGACTCTATTTTTTACAACGGTATCAAGGGGTTTTATAAATGCTTACAAAAGTAAAGGTACAATATTTATTAGAATAATTCTGCCCTGGTAAGGTTTAAGAACAAAAAGGGTTGATTCCAGTTATGCACAATTACATAAAAGATGAATATGGAGGTAAAAAAAAATCTTTATAAACGAAGAAAAGATTATTAAATGTTTGGAAGTCAATGAATGTTTAGATACAGTATATACAGCAGGAATACCTACATCATCATGGCTCAGTGACCCACTGACGAGCCTAAAAAAGGAAAAAATAAGAATATTTCCTAGGGGAATATTTCATTCTGGAGATTTTATACCATTCATGTTCTCCTCCCTTTAAAGTGAATTGAGAAATACTCCCTTTTTTCTTTTTCTCTGCATTTAAGTTTCTGAGTTTGAGATGAGAATTACTGAGTTGAAAAAGAGAAAGTAAAGACACTTTATTAGTGTTTGTACCAATGAACAATTACTATGTACACTGCTTTAATGTAAGATAAAATAAAATAAGATCTATGTGGTATGATTAGACACCTTCACAACCATGCAACCAGGGGGAGAAAAACAAATATTATCCTGTGAATATTCAGTGGTTTAGTGAGTAAAATGTTTTTGATATACAGCAACTGTTATGTAGAGAAAATTCCTTTTACTTATCAACAATTAAAAATGATCTATCTATCTATCTATCTATCTATCTATCTATCTGTCTGTCTGTCTGTCTGTCTGTCTGTCTGTCTGTCTGTCTGTCTGTCTGTCTGTCTGTCTATCCACTTTTCCTGTTCAGGGTAACACA
>NC_060909.1:3553791-3603791 GCF_014805685.1 Silurus meridionalis
TTGTGCTAAAGTTAGTATGCGTTCATGCTAATGTAAAACAGCACCAACGCAAATTATCATGCGCAAGAAACACTGGGTCCACCAACGAAACTGAAATAAAAATTCAGTGAGTTTGCAGCCTGTCAGCTTGAAAGGTTACTTGCTTGACAACCGAAAGCACAAACATTCGTACAGGTATACAGCAGGGTCCAACAATCTTGAGTGCTGAGAAACACATTCATTGTGCCCTTAAAATACATCTGAAAGAAATTCTTTCGAAATCCGAAACAAGAGCAAATTATACAACAACTTAATGCAACTTTCAGATAGTCCAAAGTCCCCCCCCCCTCTGTGTTTATCTTCATATTCGCACCATATACAGTATTTTTGTAATATATATTGCACCTTTGCACTCCAATAATACGTTAATTGTATATTGCTAACTGCATTTTATTCGCCCTGAACTGGACTCTGCACAATGACAAAGTTGAAATTAATCTAATCTGATCTTATCTAATCTAATTAAATTAATACTGGCATCAAACAGTATAACACTAAACTCAACTCATTCAGGACCTCACTAATCATCCGACCCAGTTACAGGAATCTATTTATTATCGCAACACTTTACTCCACACCAACGGTTTGTCATGACTGCTTTTACATTAATTTGCCCCAGCTGTGGATTCCTTGCTAATAGAAAAGTTGTCACCTTGTGACCGTGACATCACACTTGCAGTCTATAAAAGGCCAGTGTTATTTCATGCTCATCCTCAATTCAATTCAACTCAATTCAGTTCAGTTAAGGAGCAATTCAGTTTGTAGAGCACTTTTAACAATGGACATTGTCTACATACAAAGTTCCCTGGTGGTCTAGTGGTTAGGATTCGGCGCTCTCACGACCGCGGCCCGGATTCGGTCAGGGAACAAAACCCAGTCATTAAGGTTGCACAAGCCAGTGCACTCTTAGTGCTGGTCCCAAGCCTGGATGAATGGGGAGGGTTGCGTTAGAAAGGGCATCCAACGTGTAAAACGTGCCAAATCGAACATGCGGATCACGAATACGGATGATCCACTGTGGCGACCCCTAATGGGAGAAGCCGAAAGAAAGTCTACATAATATGAGGTTAAGATTTCTTGTAAGTTTATCCCTAATGATTGAGCCAGTGACCCATGTGGGAAGGAAAAACTCTCAGAGGTGATAAAAAAAAGAAACCTTGAGAGGAACCAGACTCAAAAAGAAACCCATGGCACCAAATTTTGCGTTTGCTTTTCCAGTTGCGTCTTGCTAGCGAAGGAGTCGAGGAGGTGCAATCAAAATACAGAGCATAGTGCTATGATCTTTCACACACCAGGACAGTCTGAGTGAATATATTAACCCACAGATGGAAGTGATGAGTTATGGTAGTCCCTATACTGTAGTTTACTAATTTGTTTTGGATGAATTTGGACGTTATTTGCTGTCTTTCTGAATGAAACCAATGAAGTGTTTAAGTTGGCATGTACCATTTTGAAAGTGTGTTTATTTCAAGAGTGTATTTCACAAATCTAGAGAGTTGTTCACAAAACTGGTTCATCATTGTGCTTAAAAAGTTTTTTTTTGGTATTGCAGGTCAGTTTCATTAATCAGATGCAGACTTGTTCACAAATCAGGTTCTGAACTCAAATCAGTGCTCATTTCTACAGCTTTAATAATAAACCGGTAAAAAAAAACGTTACAATCACTGGTTCAAGAGTACGAATAAGGTCTTTAGTCCCTATCTTACTCCTGCCATCTTCCTTTTCGAATTTAGCATGTGCACACAAGGCCAAAGAACAAGGTTAACTCCAACCAGATTGGATCGTCTCCCTCTTTATCCTTGCATTGTGTAAAAATCCAAACTCACCTCGCATCCGTGTGAAAATTAGTGATTTTATTTGTTCTAACAAGCCGCAATAAATAATTCGCTTAAATTATTTGAGGCTTGGACATCTGCATAGAGAGCTCTGGCATAATTTCAGCAAAGCAAGCTATTCAAATACCCTTGAATATTCATCATCTTTCTTTGGTGCTTAATGGCAGCCTTGAGGAATAAAGCTAACAGCCAATATGGCTGCAAAACCCACTAGGAAATAAAAGGTGAGTGCCTTCAGCATGTTACAGCAGCAAGAATTAAGAAAGATAGAAGACACGTGGGATGCCCTGGGGTCCATACTGCGCCAACGTGACAGCCCAGAAACACAAAAAGTAGTTTTGTGAACCGGATTGGAACAGGATGCGATCAAAGATTTACTGAAATTGCCAAAGGGATTCCAGCTTTGGTTCAGACACAATACAGTCGATAAAGTGATGCTCCTTCCGTCTGCATACAAAGCACTGGAGTCTTATAACCACAGTCTCCTGAGCATACGATACACAGGGTATTGAGTCCCTGTTTTGCACTGCCAAACACAGATGTCTGACATACAAGATCGAAGCCTATTGACTATAATCACTACAGAAATGCAGCCTTGACTCATAAAAAGGCGACAGAAATAGTATATAGAGTACAAAGTCTGGCTGATATTTTCTGATTTTAAAACGGGAGACAAAACTTGACCCATTTAAGATCTTAAACTTTTATGAAGCCAAGTTTTAGACTTGAAATATCCCAACTTTTTAACTTGATGAACAGCTTCCAACTGTTTTTTTCCCTCCATAGTTCTTTTTGTTTTGTGTAGAGAACAATACACAGCAACACACATTCACTTATCAGGAACACCTGTATGCCTATTCACTCATGCAATTATCTGATTAGCCCATCATGTGGCAGCAGCGCTCTCCAAGAAATCATGCATATCTGGGCCTGGGGGGAAAATATGATTGTCATTTTGACTGATTGTCAGTGCCAGACTAACAGGTGTGAGCATTTCTATAACCACTGATTTTCTGGGATTTCCACACACACACCAGTATGTAGAGTTTACACAGTATGGTGAGAAATTAAAGCAGATAAGCAGAAGATTTATGGATGGAAATGCTGAGACGGATTGTATCCCTCTGCACAGTGGTGGTGAGCAGAAAAGCATCTCATAATGCATACAATGGGTTCTACTTCTGTCAGCCATGAACAGAAAGCTGAAAGTGGATTGCGCTCATCTATGATGAATCTCGAAGTGTCAGGCATGAATCTATAGACCTAATATACCCTGTGTTTACATTCCAGGCTGGTGGAGGTGGTGTAATGGTGTGGGGAAGGTTTTCTTGACACCCTTTGGACTTATTTATACCAATCATCATAAGTCGATTTGAGTATTGTTCTTGACAATGTGCAGTCCTTCGTGGCTACAATTTACTCTTCACCTAGTGGATACAGCCAGTATATTAATGTAACATGTCACAAAGCAAATGTTATCTCAATCTGACTTCATGAACATGACAATAAGTTATGGTAATTTTAGTCCTAATATTTTACATATTACATGATTTTCTTCAGTGGCTTTTCCGATCACTATGTCTGAACCTATCCTATAGATGTGACATAATTAGAGATTCACAGCATGAAACATCATGTAACGATCTCAAAATGGACCAGAATCCCAAAGGAATGATTTTAAAATCTAGCAAAATCCACAGCATGAATGGAAGCCCTATTTAGAATTAATATAATGTTTCTAATACAGTGCTCAGAAAGCATAAAGCTTATCCCACAGCATGATCGTGTAGAATTTACTTACATTTTTTGCAGGTTATGGCTTCCATCTTGTTTTAGTTATGGCATACATTCTCACTGCATGATATACCTGTCTCAAGGATTCAGGTATTACACCATTGAAGGCCTATCGCCATCAAGGCCTATGATCATCAAAATAAAGATAACATTTTAAAACATTTTAGTTGATTATAAAAAAAAATAAAAAGTTAAATAACTGGTTTGGTCAAGTAATTAGCCCCTTAGAGAACACCAATATAAACTTGCTCAGATGCAACCAATACACTTTCAGAAAAAACACCAGGCTAATTGTCCAATCTGACATCAATTGTAGTTGCATTAATTACTTCAGAATAAAACCAGCTGTTTTATTACATTTCCACTGTTGGTACTGTGAAGAATTCACTGTGGTTAAGAAAGTGCTTATTTGCACTATGCAAAAGCACAGCTGGAAGACATATGCCATCTGATACCATCTGGCATAAGGGTGCTATGGTCTAATGAGGGCAAAATTGACTGAACTCCAAGCACTATGTTTGCTTGCATACCATCCAAAACATACAATACCTACTGTAAAGCATGGTGGTGGCAGCATTATGCTGTGGGGATGTTTCTCTTCAGCCGAGACTGGTCGATTAGTCAGGATTGAAAAGAAAATGGAAAACCTGCATCCCTCTGCTGGACACCTGAAGATGGGCAGGTCATTCACCTTCCATTCACTAATTGTTTAATTATAGGGAGGTGCATTGAGTAACCAAGTCAGAGCCCTAACTAAAATCTGATAGTAAATCTGTGGATGAATTTGAAAGTGCATTTCATTGATGCTCACCATGCAATTTGACTAAACTTCTACAAGGAAGAATTATCAATATTATATCCAAAAGATATGTGTCTCTACAAAGTATAAAATCAGGACAATAATAACTTTCCCAACCTTCTCATTCAATTTCTTTGGTTTATTTTATTACGTTTCAGAACTGTTGCCTTTTTCTTTCATTAGTTTGATGTTGCAAGGCAAAATTATACAGGCTGTATATCCAACATTAGATTTTATAAACCCATAAAATATATAAACACACACAAACACACACACAGGAGTACCCACTCTTGTAGAACGTGTCACGTGGGTCTGGTCTGAGCATGTCTGCAGCATGGGTGTGTGAACCGTGGACTTCCTGCAGAGTGTGTGTGTGGCTGGCCAAGGTCTGCGGGATGTGTTTCACACTGTTCATCTTCAGGCTGGACTCATCTGCGGTGAGAGAGAACGAGAGGGGGAAGTGAGAAAAAGGGTCACACGGTCAACTTCACACATATGAGCAACAGCTTGGCGGATGAGAGATGACAGTGTAGGTCACTGAGATCAACCGAGGCAAGAACGGCAAGAAAGACAAAACTTAAAGCTGCACTCAATGGGAAAATGTCAGGATGTATTACATCTGGTCAGGTAGGTTAATGTAACATTTGAGAGACAGAGACAGTATGCAAGTATGTGTGGATATTTGTGGGTGTATATGAGAATTGGAATAAAAGAAATCACAGGGCAGTTATAACTAGAGTTTGACCGAGTCATCGGTTTTGCTGATTAATCACCAATGATCACAGATTGGCCCATGGAACTATCTGTAATCGGCAAAAATCCATACTGATAGTTTTTCCAGGTTGCTGAGAAGGTCAGCTGTCACTATACAAATTGAGGCGAATCACTAACACCTATTTCTGTTTGTTTTGACAAGAACTAGAACTGTTTTGACACCAGATCTGCTTTCTCCATTTTAATTTGCGGCTACTTAACTTAGAGAGGTGGAAAGTAATAATTATATTTACTTGTGTTACTGTAATTGAGCAGTTCTTTGTGTACTTCTACTTTTAAAAGTAGTAAAATCTGTAATTTTACTTTGACTTAATATGATTGTTTGAACTACATTTTAATTCATTTTAATACATTTTAATTAATTATTGTTATTGAGTAAAAAAACCCAAAAACAAATAAATAATAAAAGGGGGCTAAAAAATTACGCTCTGGAAACTGCTGCACTGATTAATTAATGGGCCGGTGTATCATAATCACTCTTGTGGAAATTTTGTGTATTTTTTTTTTTAATACAAGGTCTTTGTAAAAAGCTGTATTCAAACTTGAGGCTAAATTGTACATAGTAAACAACAGCTGTGTGTAGGAAATGGAGTTCTGCCAAAAAAAATAGAGGCATGTCTCAGTAAGGTGCAATTCTGACCTTGAAGTAGATTTTTTCCACTTTAGAATGATACACTCAATACATGGACAAAAGTATTGGGACACCTGACTTTTCCAGCCATATGGTTTTTCTTTCTTTTTTTTAAACTGTTACCATAAAGCTGAAAGTCTTTGCATGTGATAGAATTAAATTTTCCTTTGAACTAGGAGACCAAACCCATTCCAGGATGGAAATGTAACTGTGCACAAAGCCGGCTCTATGAAGATATGCTTTACATGGGATGGACTGGAAGATCTACCAACTGAACACCTGTGGGATGAATGTGAACAATGACTGGACCCCAGGCCTCCTCACCTACTTCAATACCCGACTTTACTAACACCCTTGTGGCTGAATTAGCACAAAATCTCCACAAAATCCAGTGAAACATCTTCCCAGAAGATTGGAGGTTATTATAACAGCAAATGGGGACTGAATGTAAAATAAAAAATAACATACAACTCTTCAAGCCATGCATATTACCTCACATTGTCTATTATGTCTGAAATCTACCTAGTTCTCTTTATTGCATCTTGCATTTTGAATCTTGGATTTTTACACACTGACCTTGAGCCCTTTTTTTAACGACTTTGTACCTGTTCACAATTTTTTATACTCTGTCAATGAGATAAAATTTTAAAAAGATAAATCTGAGCCTGTACTGGGCCTCCATAATGAGCGTCTACAGTCTATTCTGTGTGTAATTGGACACACACACACACACACACACACACACTGCTGTACACCTTCAGAATTTATAACGTTTTCTCAGCTAACACTGCAAAATCTCACAAGTGTCTGTCTGACTGGCCAGTAATGAAAACACACTTTAATTAGTCGTATCGATCAGCTTTGGGTTTGTGTTGTGTGCGTGTGTGTGTGTGTGTTCCACGCTCTGGAATTATAAATGAAGCGGATAAAAAGAGAGGGAAAGAGAGCAAGACTTTGCCGTAAGGCTTTGACAGCTGAATCCAGACAGCACTACATAATGGAGTATGTATCACTCCGAGCATTTTGAGTGCTCACAGACGTATGCCCTCACTCAGCTGTGAGAGTTTGCACTTGTGTGTGTGTGCATGTGTGCATGTGCGTGTGTGTGTGTGTGTGTGTGTGTGTGTGTGTGTGTGTGTGTGTGTTGTCTGTTCATTCAGCTTTATCTCCCAGCATTATGTGAACTCTCACAAGTGTCTGCTCGACTGGCCAGTGGTGAAAATGCACTTTAATTAGTTGCATCGATTGGCTGCAAGTTTGCAAGTGTGTTTGTTTGCAAGTGTGTGTGTGTGTGTGTGTGTGTGTGTGTGTGTGTGTGTGTGTGTGTGTGTGTGTGCGTATTTAAACGTGTGTGGGTTCTCTGTGCATTCCTCTCTGACAGAGCAGTCTGGGTGATTAATGATTGGGACAGCGTATTACACTTTGCACTGTATTCTCTGGGTGAGCGGAGGCGACCAGGCTGTGTTCTGTAATGCACGTCCCTCTCTCCCTCAGCTTGTTAACTATAGCACGGATTAAAAGGAAAAAGCGCTTTAGCCTCGAAAAAAAAAAAGTTATAAATAAAGCAAAGCTCAAACGTGGGCACACAGTCTTCTGGCATTGGTGGGAAAAGCATGTGTGAATAAAAGACCTTTCCATTTGTCAGTGGAGGCTAATATAAGGGGTTGGGGGTTGCGAACATGTGTGTATGTAGATAGGAGAACAAGTGAAAGGACACGAAAACAACAAGTGAGATTCAAATCAAGACATCGTTTGGCTTGTTGTTGTTGAAATTTGAATGTCTTTACAGAGCATTTTCTACAATATACTGTATGAAATACATGCCCATTCCACCTTTAATACCCATTTGCTGTTACTCTAAAATAACCTCCACTTTTCTGGGAAGATGTTCCACTAGATTTTGAAGTGTGCTTATAGAGATTTGTGAGATGTCATTCAGGAGGAGGTCCTGGGTGCAGTCAGTAATTAAATTCATCCCAAAAGTGGTGGAGCCTGTGATTTTTCATAGGGGTGGCCAAGCTGGGGCCAGGAGGTACTCTGGGGTGGCACAGAAAATATAATTTGGCACTTATCCAACCTTAAAATACTTTTTAAAATATTATAGGCACTTAAATCATAATATGATTTAATGTGCAATTGCTACAATATTTTAATAAAAATAAAAATTGATAGAAAATTCCCATAAAATGTATAATCTTTTCCATTTTTTGGAAAAATTGGAAATATCTGACATTTTGGAAATCGGTGATTACCGGTGAGAGTTGCGGTGAGTTATCGTGTAGACATGATCGAGGTCCTCCAAAGTCAATATCTGAGGAAAAACTTTTATCTTTTGAAAAGCTACAAATTGGCTGGTTCCAATATTTTTGCCCATCTGGTGTTATGTAGCATTTATTTTTGCTCTTATGCACAAATAAAAAGCTCTGTTCATTTATTATTGTGGTTTAAAATATGTATTATATTTTTTTATTTGTAAGTTATGAATGAAATTTCCATAACAACACAGCTTGTCTTGAATAAATATTAATCTCATTCATATTCATATCATATGAAAACTGATTTATATTCATATCTTGGGTCAATATTTTCTTAGTAATACTTTTACTGGCCGAAACTAATACACCTTTTGCCTAATTTACAGCAGGAAGACGTCTGAGAACTGTCTCCATGCTCTGTGTGTCTGCATCCTGATATTTCTTTACTTATTCTACTTGGAAAAAAAAAAACCAAGCTCTGTCAGATTGGATGGAGGTTCCAATCTTAGTGCATCTGAGTTCTGCTCTTTGGAGTATTCTATTACATTGAGGTTTTTGGGTTTGGACCACTCCAATGTAGTGTCAGGTCTTTGTACCTTCCATTTTACATTTATTTCGCAGATGCCCTTATCCAGAGCGACGTACAAAAGTGCTTTGAAGACTTTCTCTCTCAATGAATACATTCACACTGGTTTACTAGGTTGCAAACTTGGGATACTATCAGCCTAAGACTCAGTTGGAGGAAATTATACACATTTTTTTATATTTATGGTGGTATCAAAAAGTTTTGAGACTCGCTCTGATTACAAGAAAGTACTTTACTGATCTACATTTACACACTATCACCTGCAAAATAGTCCCCTTGCTCAGCAATACAGTGCTCCCAGTGTTCCTGCCACTTCTGGAATACGTCTAACCCTAACCCTAACCCTAACCCTAATCCTAGAAGTCTTTTTTCCAAAGCGTGTCAAGCACCTCCTAGCTGGATCTCAGAAACAGTGTCAAAACAGCAAACTCTGAGCTGGATCTTCATCTTCGGAATGAGGGCCAAGTCTGCCGGAGTTAAATCAGGCGAGTAGGGTGCGTTCGGGGGTGAGATTACAATGTTTCCGGCAAGAAACTCATATGTGAGTAGAGCTCAGTGACAGGGTGGGCACATGGTCAAAATAGCAGATGTGGTAATGCATGTGTTCAGATTAGCACCAGTTAGATATAGGATAGGGTTTTTTGCACAATGACTTATGAAGGTCGGTGCTCCCTGTGACTGTGCGTGCTGCCTTGTTCTGCCATCTGTTCGTTTGCTACAAAACTAGTCTCGAAATTTTATAAAACCACCTTATTCACAACTACATAAAGCAAAAAGGGTTTCAGGAAGTGGTGCGTCTTTCACTGCTCCCACTTATTCCTGTATTGCTACGATTTAAATCTCGTAATCTAAGATTATTATTTTTAATGTGGCACTAAATGCTGTTGTAGAAATCCAATGTCATAGCCAATGAGAAAAAATGATGCCTCCACTACCATGCTTCTTTTTCTTTTCTTTTTTTTCATCCCTATGGATGCAAGCCAATAAAAATAATGGAAGAACATTCCAACTTGCTAAAATCACAACTTCAGCTGGTGGGCTGTTGTAAATGAACAGGGTTAATGCACATTTTTTATGATAGCTGTGTTGCCGAATTTGAAAAATGTAAGCATTCCTGACCGTCTTTCACTGCTGCCTGATTGCACAATTTTGGCTTTAACCATGAAATGTGAACACATTTTGACTCACAGCAACTCACGAAATGATGAAATTCGGAAGTAACTGCACGCTGAAGTAAATCTGAATGACAAACGGTGACATGAGAATATTGCTGCCTATTACACTGAGGAATAAGTGTGTGGTATACAGGATAAGAATGTGTGAGGAATTATGTGATACAAGCAGGTAATTTAAAGCAGAACTAAAACGCCGATAGAGCTCATTTGAGAAAGGAAGGCGCGATTACCAGTGTACAGAGAGATGTACGCCGAGTCGATGACATCATACTTCAAGCCAGGCAAAAAGGGTCTCCACTGAAAGAGAAAAGGAAAGTCAGAGATAAATAGTGAGAAGACAGACATGCCGGAGGTCCGTTATTGCTTTAGAATACGAGGAGCTCGAGCGATGGCTCTGCCACTTTAAAATAGCTGCAAGACAGACAGGCTGCAATTCTTCTAAAGAGGCTGTGCAATTACTACATCACATCTTCTTAGCCTCGCCGTGATT
Source organism: Silurus meridionalis (assembly GCF_014805685.1). Taxonomy (NCBI): domain Eukaryota; kingdom Metazoa; phylum Chordata; class Actinopteri; order Siluriformes; family Siluridae; genus Silurus; species Silurus meridionalis. The sequence goes on from NC_060909.1 coordinate 3,564,170, forward strand.
GCACGAGACAGGTCATTTACCAGAACAAAAAAGGTCTAATTACACCACTGCAAGCTGTAGCCTGTACACACACATACACACATACTGAGGAACCGACACACTCCTACTCAGACAAATGTCTTGGACATTTCTATTATCATTATGCTGCTTTTAGTGTATCATAAAGACGTGATAGAATGAGGCTATTGCTTGACAGTTGATGAGTAAAGACAATGATGCTAACTAACTAGTCATTCAAGACACACACACACCACATTTCCACACCATATGTGTGTAGGACTTCTTCCTAAAAACTACACAGTAGGGGTGTGCATCTTCATTTAAAAAAAAAAAAGGACGATGCGATTCGCATCTCGATGATTAGCCAACGATACGATTCGATTCAACAAAATGTGATTCAATGGGAAAAAATAGGACACTATGCAATTAAATATGCTACAAATAGTTATTTCATTTCTTTGGTTCAGACAGACAGAAAATCGTCAATTAACTTAATTTCTTCTGACTTTCACAAACACGTCTTTTTAATGCAAGCAAAAAATAAATAAATAATTGTTTAAATAAAACCAGAGTTTTTTCTGTTCTGTCTCCAGGAAGATCTACCTCTGCTGCAGTGGTGCTGAGGAAATGCGCTCGAGAAACAGTTCAGCGAGAAGAAATCAATCTATATATTCAATATTGGTCACAAATTATATGACAAAAGTAGCAAAAGTACACACATCCTTCACTTCAGTAGAAGTACAGATACTGATGTTTAAAAATACTCTAGTAAAAGTTGAAGTACTGATTATAATTTTTTACTTGAGTAAAGAAGTTTGGGCTCTGACATTAGCTTAAGTAAAAAGTAGCCATTACTACTACCTGTTTTAGTGTCACACTGGTAACTGGTAACTTATTCGCACATTTGTAAGAAGGGAAGAAATATGAATGCTTTATGTATATTTGTATATTTATTATTAGTGAAACCAAACTCAACATTGAGCATGAAGACAAAATATTATTGTAAATGTTTTAAAGTAAAAATGTTTTAAATTACATAAATCATCAGGACCAAACCAAACGGAACCTTTGCTATGTTTCCACACGGACGGTTAAGGACGTGATACCGGAGACACTGTACCTCTTCTAACTTTTATACAAATTAAAAAATTTTTCAATGTGAATTGGTTTATTTAAAAGTAGCTTTCTATTCATATATTTATTATGCCTGTGAGGGAAATATTCACTGAGATTCAGGTTTTTCTTTGTATGTGTCTGTGAAAAGAGCTGACAGACATCAGAGAGTGCCCGCTGTCTGTTTCCTTTTTTTTTTACAAAAGCACAGTGTTTTATTATGAATGTATAAAAGTAGATTCTTTACAGATTTGAAAGATACATTGGATTGTACGATCAAAAAAGCTAGAGTAATTTCAGTTCGTTTCGGCATTATGAGGAAAAAGAGTTAATTGTGCGCATCATGGCGGATTTTGGTGCTGATTTGCGAATTGGCGCATCAGTAAAATAAATGTTTACTGATTAAATAAAATTTTTCGGTAGAGGTTTTTTAGACTCGCCTCTTTAATATTTATTTATTTATATCTTTAATAAAAAATGGTCAAACAGAAATGCGGGCCACATTATTCGTACGTTAATAAAATTTGTGCCGTTAAAATCAATTTGCGCTAACGCGTTATTTTTGACAGCCCTAATTAATATATTAATACAAAATGAATTTCAAATTGTGTATCCAGTCTGAACTTCCACCATATAGAACACAAGCAGAGAAAAGATGATGAACAGGAATGCCTACTTCTGTGGTGTATGAGAGCCCGGAAATGATACACCAGTGGTAGATTTAAAAAGTCGCACAATGATAGGAAATGCAATTACATTTTGATTCAATTCAATTCAATTCAATTCAATTCAATTCAATTCAATCAGGAAACAGGTTAATTGGCTGAAAACAGCACGCAATTAAAAAAATTAAAATTGATCATGTTACCAAATAGATTAAAACTAAAGGAACGAGTCAGATTTAAAAATGTAAGAAGTAGAAAGTACAGATATTTGCATAACAATGTAATAAGTGAAAGTAAAAAGCTGTCCGAAAAATAAATACGAAGTAAATAATGAAGTAAAGTACTGATACCAGAAAAATCTACCTAAGTACTGTAACTAAGTATTCGTTCTTTGTTACTTTCCACCTCCAACAACAAGCTCTGGAGCTCTTCACAACACTTGATTTATTGAACATTGGGAGAAACTCAAACATGCGACTCTCTGCACCTCACAACCACATACGAAAATTTAATATATGGCCATATATCAACATATATATAAAATAAAGTTTAATGATATATGTGAAGATATATAAACTTATTTGTAGTTTTATTGGTTGCTTGAGACAGATATAATAAACTATGTGGAAAGCATTTTTCTTTTACTAATGTTTCTATACACATTTAGGGTACATATACATTAATATATTGTGTAACACTATTCAGGATACATTAGAGTACATTTATGAGATACCTGATGTTGAGTTATGGAATTAGTTACTATGTAAAAAGTGTCACAGATTTGAATGTAGAATTTGCTCATGGGATTATTCAACAATGATACACTCCTAAAGAGGAATTTAAAAGGTCAGTTTATCTTACACATCTCTGCTGTTGGATGTAGATACACCAAATATAAATCGAAATTGTTTTCAATTGTTCAAATCAAGTAGCACATTATGAGTGTGTGCATTATAAATACAAGGATGAACATCCTAAATTTCACTCCCTATAGATAAATAAATCAGTGCAAATATGTTAAAAACGATTTATCGTGATACAAATGCCAACATGTATCCCATGCACACTTTTTAAACCGTTGAATCACATTGTTAACTTTTATGCCAACGCACCCATGCGAATCGGTGAATCTTGCCATCCTCACTACATGGCGCATCTCTCATTCTCTTTCTACTGCTATCACAGACAACTACATCACCCCTCTAGGAAATAACTTCAAGCTAACAAACACTAAAAGAAAATTGGACATCCAGGGTAAATTCCCATCTTAGTGTTTCTGGGACAGGATTATAAAATATCAAACCAAATCCTGATTACATTTTTCCAACACATAAATATATATATTGTGACGACGGGCCTCCACCTCAGGAACCAAAAGGGGCAAGTGCTCTGAACTTAACTGTCAACAGTGCGCGGAAGAACTGCGCTGAGACGGCGTGTCCCAACGCAGCAAACGAGGAGGCATGGCGTCCTTACAAGACACGGCTGGAGCTCATTTGGAGTGGCAGCCCCTCACTGTCTTCAAGCCCAGCGAGGCTTATAAAAGGCAGCCAGGAGGACAGTGAGGTGGAGAACCGACTAATAGCAGCTTTCTTCCCGGTTTCTCTCACTACAGGCTAAAGACGGCAGATGCAGAAGAGGAACCCGCGCAACGCCTCATAAGTGAGGGATGATTCATGGGCCTTGCGGCAGGAAGACCCTGACCCCTACGAGCTGATGGTGACTGTGGCAGAGTCAGCCCGCCTGTCAGGTGTTTTGCTTTTTTTGTTCTTTGTCTATAAACCATCCTCACATAAGTTTACTACCGTGTTGTGTTCACCTCTTTTTAGTCCAGTTTTCCTGTGATTTCCGGGTTTAGACCTTTATCTTCATACATTTTTTTGCTTTGTTTTTGATTTTCTTGTCAGGTGGTCCCTGCCTCTTAACCACAGCCATGAATTCCTAGCTACAGGGGTGTTAGTAAAGTCAGGTACTGATGGAGGGTGTGCTGAGGAGGCCTGTTTTGCAATCGAAGGTCCATCCCAAAATGTTTAATAGGGTCATTTCTATAGCTGGGGACTCCAGATCTTCCATTATGGATCTCAATTTATGCATAGGGTCATTGTCATGCTGGAACTGGTTAGGGTCTAGTTTGAGTATGGTTTGGTCCAAGTGAAAGGAAAATGTAATGCTAGTCCAGCCAAAGACGTCCTATACAATTTTGTGCCTCCAACATTGTGCTAACTGTTGAGGAAGAACCAAATATGGCAGAAAAAATCCTAATACGTTTGTGCATATATTGTACATGCATGCACTGTCATCTATGTATGGTATGCATGCAGTTAGTATTCCCTCCACACTTCTGCATATATATATTCAAGGTCAGCTGTGCTTTTCGGGAACTGACTGAGTGCTGCTGCTGCACAATCGCAGGATGTGGGATGCACATACTATATGCAAATGCTGTAATGCTGACTTGTCAAAATTATTGCACAAAGCACACATTATGTAATGTGTGACACAACGCATTTACAGTATTGCCGTTCAACCGTGACTAGTATCCTAGAACCACATGACTCTGGTTCTTTATTGTTTGGAAGTTGTATAACTTACAGTAGGTTGACCCTTGGCTTAGTATTTACTCATTCATCTGAGATACAGTATTATTCAGGGTGTCTAGTTACAAACAGTGTGGAACGTCACTCTGGAACTACTGCTGATGGCATTAAGGATAAATTCATGCAAAATATGACAGTAACGTATCAATAATATGACACAAGGTTTCGAGATTACTTATATTAATCTCAAGTGTTTTAAATCAAACCGGACAAATAGGAATGCCGGTCTTAACAAGCCTCCAAATGTGCCAATCCCTCGGCTGCACAGCATGCATTCTTTCTTCACTCTGCACGCATTGCATCAGAAACCTTCTTGTTTCATCATTCTCTTCTTTCCTGCTCTCTCTTTCTCTTTGACAAAAATAAATAAATAAAAATCAAAGTTGCTGCACATTAGCTCCAGTATAATGTTGAACACCTGCAATTGTCTAAAAGGAGCCAAGTAGATAGGTCACGCCAAAAATATATTGCGGTGACATTACGTTAGATGTGTATTATTAATTGTTCGCATATGGACCAGCTGAAGACGTGACAATCCTTTACAGTTTTTCTCAGTTGCTTTGGAGCAGGGGTCCCCAAACCTTTTCTCTAGGAGGGCCACACAATTTTTCCTTTGTTTAATAGGGCAAAAATGATCAGTCAGAAAATTACATAGACCTGAGTGACTACCAGTATAATTGTGGAGATTTTATTCTGGTTTTAAAATTATTTATTATGCCTCCTATTTACTTACTTATAAATACTATTTGTGGGTGAATCTAACAAAAAAATTGGCTACTAAACTAAAGGTCGACCGATTTTATTTTTCAATACCAATAGTGAGGGTGGAATGTACTTGACGATAAACGATTAATCACCCAATAGTTTTTAAAATGGATAAAAAAACAAACAAACATAAAACTTTATTTAAAATAGTACTGAACTTTATGACAAAAATGTTGAAATGTAAAACAGTACTGAATCATGGACATGTGATAAACAAAATAAATATGAATATTCATTTATAAACAATTATATAATTTATACATTATAAATACAGCACTCTCCATGCAGCATGCAGTCTCAAGTGTAAAACCACATCGCAGTGATTGGCCTCTAGAGGGCGTTCTTGTAATGACATCTGACCGGAAGCAGGAAAAACTATCAGTATGGATTTTTTCTAGCACTATCGGTGGATCAACCTCTATTATTAACTAACGGAAGTTTTAGTTTGAAAGCCAACGTTTATTATCAAATACAGATGATATGAGAAAACCTATATTTAAAATAAAAAAATTTAAATATGTCTCTAGCATTGTTCGGAGGGCCGATCCAAATTTAGGGGCTGGTCGTAGTTTGGGGACCCCAGATCAGATATGAAATTCTCAAAACTACTTTTTCAACCTCCACATCATGTATTTACTTGTGCACATCATAAACACATTTTCTTGTTGCTTTGGACAAACTGTGAATGCTTTGGTACATTCATTTAATTGATTGTGTACAATTGTCTGCTGTTTCTTATTGATTGTTTTCTATTGCATTTAAAATCCCACATACAGAAATGTGTACATTTGTGCTGTTAAAATTCATAGATGCTGAACAGAAGAAATTCAGTCTTGTGCATTTTTAATCACTGTAATCAGAACCGTAGTTTACATCAAGAAATACTGGAAAATGACCAAACATTTTGACAATCTTGCTTGTTAACAAAAACAAAAGGACTGATTGCAATGATACTTACTTTTGAGAGATGAACTAAGGATTTTGTGAAGTTACAGGTGTAACAAATCTCCCTTGTTCTGTGCTGGAAGAAAAACAGACAGGCAGTAGTTCACCAAGCACAGCTTTTTAATTTAACTTTCAGTTTCGCCCCGGCGCTTTTCTTTCCAGTACTCACACCAGGGCTCACCCACACTTTTGTGGTTCCGGACACCTTTTCTCAGCGTCCACCCAGGCCCACTCCCAGATGGTTTAAAGACGACTGGTCTTTCCTCTGCATAAGCTCGTCTCATTAATGGAATGGCACATCTTTCCTTGGTGCCCACCAGAGCTCCTGTGTAGATAGGCATGCCTTTTTCTTAACCTCCACCCAGTCACTGTTCTGAGACCCTTTTGCCAGACAATGGAGTGCCCGTTCTGCTGGCAGTCCCATCTCGCTAAACGGGATGCAGGTGGCGGCTGCAGCACTCCTCCTTGGTCTGGTCGCGTTCCCTCATCAGCGAAATCTCCCTGGCGTCATACATCTGTTCAAGCACGAGATTTTGGCACCACTGTAACAAATCTCACTGGTTCTACACTAGAAGAACGACAGACAGGCAAAAGTTCACCTAGCAGAGCTTTCTTTATTTTACTTTCAGTTTTGTCCCGGCTCTTTCCTTTCCAGTACTCTAGCCGGGGCCCCTCCGCAATCTCGCGGTTCCGGGCACCTTTCCTTGGCGTCCGCCCGGGCCCACTCGTAGATTGGCCGGTCTTTCCTCTGCATCCGCCTGTCTCACTCATGGATCGATTAGTCTCATCAGCTACGGGTAAAGTTTTACCACTCGTTACCACCCTCCACTCATGAACTGCTGCCACAGCAGGCTTTTGCAAGAAATCCAACGTTTTGTGCTGTTTGTACAAATTGTTTTAAAAAATGTACTTACTGGTTTGTAAATATGAAGGTTGACTCAAGAAATGCTCCAAAAAGAAAAACTGTACTATACAAACAATATCAGGTCAAAGTCAGCTGCAGACTCTAGTTTGAAACAACCAGGACGATCGCCCAATATGGCCGACACTGATGGCAACTGGGAGTGTACTCATTAATTTTCCCATTCCATATCCCACAGCTACTTACTTAGCACAGGAGTTCCAAATCCCACATAAACCCACACTATATAAAAGACTTCCTTTTAACATGTCATTGTAAAGTATCATTCTCAGTATCCTGTTTCTCTACCATACCAAGCTATATTACCTTATGTTGGATATCCAGTTTTAACTCTGATTTCCTTGTATTTTGTTTTTGTTCTCTGGATTCTGTAAACACATTACTTGGCCTCGGCCTGTTTGTCGCCCATGATTATTGGTTATGGATTTTTCTGTTTTGCTTATTAAAGAACTTTTCTGTACAGCACTGTTTTGTGAAAATATCCAAGCGTAAACCTTCCAAGTCTAAAAATAGAATATAACATTTTTCCCTAAGAATTCAGAAGCTACTGTTAAGAGATGGCATGCCGCACTACTAATTCAGGACTTTGATGAATAAATGATTTCCCTTGTTCTCCATGCATAATTAAGGACTCTTTCTCTCTTGCTTTAAAATGTATTTTATTTTTTTTTATGCATTTTTTTTGTCAAGACACGGAAAGAGTGAGAATAAAGCCCCTCGTGATTATCTTCCTTGTGAAGGAAAGGCTCGAAATTCCCCTTTGACAGCGAAACCCCATGAATTTATTCATGCCACACGTCTCCCATCTTTGAACTGACTCCTACACACCATCGCTAATTTTTAATGGAGACAAAAGGGACCTAAAGCAGAACGGTTTCATGGCGTAGCTTTTCTTTACGCTCGGAACTTTGATGTACGTGTGCCATAGTGTTTAACCTTTTTTTCCTTTCCAGTGACGGAGAATAAATTAGTTCTGAGAACTTGGGTCCTGGAGGAGTGGTGAAAGGGTCATCCATGGTTAGGTTTTTTTCTTGGTGGGAAGAAAATATGCTGAGTAAGGATGTTTATTTTTTTTTTCTTAATTCAAGACAGGTACTTTCAGAACCTCAATCCAGTAAGTTAATACCGATACTAATATTTTTTTGAAAGCTATCCTTATTAATACTAAATAAAAAAAAAGTAATAATAATAATAAAAGTAATAATACTATTTTAATAATAATAATTTTATTATTATAATAATAATAATTTTATATATATATATATATATATATATATATATATATATATATATATATATATATATGGAGTGTTTATGGAGTTCGGGTTTTTTTTGAAGGAACAAGAGAACAATGACTCTCCTGCTTTTGAATAAATTCTCTCAAAAGCTCTAGATGAACCCTGGTTAGTTTGTATTGTAAACAGAGACACATCAGGAGAAGATATAGTTCCTATTTACCTTAAGTAAATATTCCATTCACTTGATGGAAAAAAAAAATCCCAGTTAGGATTAACGTCAGCATTGATACAACACCGCTATCGAAAGTATAGGTACATTAGGACCAATTTAGCCGTCCCTAACTATCAGCAGTTGCGCAATTTACATTTACAGCATTTGTCAGACTTCATTATCCAGAGCGACTTACAACTGAGCAGCTGAGGGTATAAGGGCTTTGCTCAAAGGCCCAGCAGTGGAAGCTCGGTGGTGCTGAGATCTGAACTTGTAACCAATGCCTTAACCACGAGCCACCACTTTCCAATTAAGTCTCAACATATATATATATATATATATATATACAGTACAGACCAAAAGTTTGGACACACCTGCTCATTCAAAGAGTTTTCTTTATTTTCATGACTATGAAGATTGTAGAGTCACACTAATGGCATCAAAACTATGAATTAACACATGTGGAATTATATACATAACAAAAAAGTTAACTGAAAATATGTCATATTGTAGGTTCTTCAAAGTAGGCATCAAGAGAATGCCAAGAGTGTGCAAAGCAGTAATCTAAGCAAAAGGTGGCTACTTTGAAGAACCTAGAATATGACATATTTTCAGTTGTTTCACACTTTTTTGTTATGTATATAATTCCATATATAATTCCACATGTGTTCATTCATAGTTTTGATGCCTTCAGTGTGAATCTACAATTTTCATAGTCATGAGAATAAAGAAAACTCTTTGAATGAGAAGGTGTGTCCAAACTTTTGGTCTGTACTGTATGTATATATATATATATATATATATATATATATATATATATATATATATATATATATATATATATATATATATACACACACATCACAGCACAGTGCAATTCTACATTGTACAACTTCTTAAAATAACACTCACTCCTGTAGTCACAAACCCTTGAAACAAAACACAGAGGTCGCTGCCTGTAACAAATTCACTACATCCTTGATTTTAACGTTGTACCACTTGTTCGCCGTTTGAGACCTGCTCGGGAAGAGCAGCACAGGTGGCGTTTTGACTTTATGATTAATAATTCATCAAAGAATGACTTTTGCAGAGTGCTTAAGTGATTCATGTGTATACAGATGAGCTCTTTTCTACCTTATGGGTACCTGGGGAAATACGAACAGCAGGAGGAAGGCTGATCACTTCAGATTTTAAACACCCTCGTGCCCATTCAGTCTTTATCCTTCGCTTATGTGTTTATCTCGCTCCTTTTTAGGCAGGGTGTAAAATCCAGCCAAAAAAAACCCCCTTAAAATATAAGGCATAAGAGCTGGAGAATGAAATGCTGTGTGAGAAGGTTACAAAGCAACATCTACAGGAAATTCATGCAATATTTAAACAAATCATACGAAAACACTGGGGCACCAGACTTTTCTAGCCATAGCTGGTTCTTCCCCAAAACTGTTCAAACTAAGTTGAAGGCACACAAATGTATAGGATGCCTTTGGATGCACTAACATAAGAAATTCCCTTTATTTAAACTAGGGGACCCATGCGTTGGAGTGAAAGATCTCCTGCTATAGAGCACTGACCTCTAACACCTTTGGGATGAATGTGAACGCTGACTGCACTCCAGGCCTGTACATCAGTACCTGGCTTTATAACACCCTTTCTCCATAGGTAAATTCCAAAATCTAGTGGAACATCTTCCCAAAAGTGCAGAGTTCTTTATTACTGCAAATAGGCTCTATATTTAGAATGGAATGTTCCACGTTTGTAGATGTGCAATTTTATGTAATTTGCTTTAATATAACCCCAATTGCATACTGCATCTATGACAAAAGCCTGGCTTTGTAGTGGCTTGGCTTTCTCAAATCAAAAATACAGTAATTCCCCGTTTATCGTGGGCAGTTTTGGAATGTAACCACCGGTATTACTGTATTTTCGATTTGAGAAAGCCAAGCCACGATAATGGGATATAACTGATAAACGGATGCCACCCCAAAAATGCTATTTTATTTGTACAGTACTGTACTGTATTAACATTTTACTTCATTGTATAATTTATCGTTTTTGAATATTATTATTATTATTAATACATTTTATTGTTTCAACATAAAACTCCAGAAAAACAATTCCCTATAAGTTTTTTGGTCTATCGTGCTATCCACAAGAGATAGTCAGCGAAACAAATTAGTTATGTGGCAAATGCAATTCCACGATAAACCGGGGGCACAAGATTCAAAACGCGGTAAAGTGAGGGTACTGTATTGGGATCTCAAAACAGAAAATATGCCAGAATACCAAGGACCATTGAGCAGTCTGAATACTGTATAAGGCAAGAATGAAACACCATTCCTCTCCTTAAACTCCAACAACTGGTATCATGAGTTCCCAGACGTTTAAAGACTGTTGTTAAAAGATGTGATGCTACACCGTGGTAAACATGGACCTGTCCCAACTTTTTTGTGACATGTTGCTGCCATTAATTTTTAAAATGACCTTATTTTTCCTTAAAATGGTACATTTTCTCAGTTTAAACATTTGATATGTTTTTCGATGTTCTATTGTAAATAAAATAGGGGGTTTGAAGATTTGCAAATCATTGCATTCTGGTTTAAATAACATTTTACACAGTGTCCCAACTTTTTTGAATTTGGGGTTGTAAAAACAATCATGAACGTGTAAAATGATGGGGCTTTTTGTGTCTGTGTGAGACTGTAACATTTTACAGAGCTATAATATGCTACCATTTCCATTCTCGTGTGGATCGTGAGCTTTTATGGATATCTTATGATATATTGTTATATACATAACACGTTATATTGATGAAATAAATACAAAAAACAGGGAGAAGCACTAATAATAAAACTTAATGCACACAACTGTAGCAAGAGTCAACAACCAGCATAGACAAATGCAAGACAATGAGTGAAGCAGGTTTGTGTGGATCGATACTACTGATATTTTTGATACTGGTGTTGTACTGACAGGACGGATTCTAACATTAAAATCTCAACGCTTCCTAAGCTTTTTTATTTTAATGTTAGTTTAATATGTATTTAGTGTGAATAGGAACTATTTATATTCCTGTTTTCTTCTGCTGTGCCTCCATTCATCATACAAACACTCAGTCACATATCTTGAGATCTCTGCATCATCTTGACCTTCTGAGAGAATTTTTTTTAAAAAGCAAAACAAGAGAAAAGGCAGAGCAGGAAGTGGCAGATTTGAAGACCATGAAGGGAGGACGTTTTGGAGACAAGCTGAAGTATATAACTGAGATGGTTTGGTCATGTACAGAGGGACATTGTGTATATTGGTAGAAGAATGCTGAGGATGGAGCCGCCAAGGAGAAGGAAAAGAGGAAGACCAAAGAGGAGGTTTATGGATGTAGTGAAGGAAGACATGCAGGTAGTTTGGAAGAGGCAGATGTAGAGGACAAAGCAGTATGGAGACAGATTATCCACTGACCCCTAAAGGAAGCAGCCAAAAGAAGAAGAAGAAGGTTGGTTGTATTTATGGCTGCCAGCATGATCTTCCACAACTGGAAATATCCCAGAACCACAGACTTTTTATGAGATGATTGAAATTGCTTCATATGTGTGAATGTTGAATGAATGAATGAATAAATGAATAAAGACATAGCAAAAAATGCAAAGAATGTGGGATACTTTACTCTGGCAGCAAATGAATATAAAAAAGGGATAAATGAGCAAAGCTGCTTGACAGATCTTTTATTTCCATGTATTTTTGTGTTGATTGTATCTCACTGATAATGACAAAAGGCTGAATATATAAATGTAACTGTGATTAATGAATAATGTGATGATGTACAGAGTTTGTGACTGTTGAAATAATAAAAACTTGAATTTCCCCCCAAAAAAAACGGAAAAGGTTGGGATAGTTTGTAAATGGAATACTTACCGCTGATTAAATTTACTTCCTGTCATTCAAAAAATACAGGAAGTAGTATATTTTATAATTATTTACGCATTTACACACACATGCTGTCTTTCTCCTGCTGCAACTTGTAGTACTACTTGAATACGATAATTTATAATAATATTAATTTATAATAAAAACAATACATTTATTTGTTCATTTTTTTTGCATTTCTCTGCCGGACTATATTTTATTAATACTTACTTTGATAATAATGATAATAATGTTTTGGATCTTTTTAAATAAATGCAACAAAAGAGAAGTCCAATCTATTGTTGAATATTTAGTAATAACAATGATGGCTTTCAAAAATAACTAACTAATACGTTTTCATTAATAGTGAAACAGGAATCCGGTGTGTGTTATCAGTAACATGAGTGGGTCATGTGACAAAGACAGTGAATTGACTGCTCGGAAAGTGTCATCCAAAGCCCTGTACATATACGAGGTGTTTATGTTGGATGTCACCAATGCATTATGTGGACGTTATTCATATACCTGTGTTATCCCTTTGTTCTGGAATGTGTTTATTTCATGCCACTCTAGATCTCCCTCTGATTCATGAAAGCACATGGGTATGCTGTTATGCACATTATAATAGTGCTATTTAAAATCAAACAGGCAGTGCTGCAGCGAGCGTGGGTATCAATAAACACTTTTATAGACCAAGATTTATTACAGGCATGCATGCCTTGATTCATAATGCCTCATTTCTATGAATCTCCCCATTGTAAATTTGTATTCACCGACATGTTTGATACCGCCAAAGAAGCAGCAACTCATCTCAGGTCATTAGCTTAGCATTTTGCAAATGTAAATCAAAGTCCTTCACGTTATAAGGATTTCTTTTTCCAGCATGTAAATTGCACCATTTTCCAACTTGTCACTGATATCGCCTCTGCTTTACATAATGTATTTCTGAAGTAACCGCAAAAACAGGGATAGAAGCAGACAAAAGAAGGAGCAGCAAAGACAAATGGCGCGAAAGTAAGACAACAAAATTATGCTATTATAAAATAAAGACAGAAGAAGCATAGATTAAGCCTTTTAGCCCGTCTCAAGATGTAGAAGACGCTAAGCACCTGCTATGTGGGGACAAATCAAACATACATTAGCTACTCTACTATACAAAAAAAGCTTTACTGTGTTTCACACTGCTGTCTTTTGGTTACTTGGGAACCTAAATAAGCTAAACAGTGGAAGCTAACAGCAGTGGTGGATGAGGTACACAAACCATGTACTTCAGTAAAAGTAAAAGTGCTCCCTTTGAACTTTCACTTGAGGAAAAGTACAAAGGTATTTGCCTTCAAATGTACTTAAGTATCCAAAGTACTATGATTTATTACGGCTATAATGTTCCCATTATCGTTTTTATCACAAGACTCTTTGCTTAAACAACTCAGTTTATGTAAAAAGACTCTAACACTACTCTTAACACACCAATCTATTAATAGAATGATATTAATAAGTCAAACACTGATTGATATCTTTTAAAATGATCATGAGCACAAACCGTCTTTTCAACTACTTTAAAACTAAATCACGCAAATAAGGCCACAGTGTTGTGGCGAGTTTGAGTCAGGAATTTCTTCCATCACTTATTACTGTCAAAATGCTCTGCTTGCTGTCGAAATGATACTGAACTTTATGTTCGTGCTTTTATCCATTCCTAAATAAAAAGAAATGACTAAAAGTATGATATTTTACTTTAAAATGTAGTGAAGTTAAAGTGAAAGACTCCCAAATGGAAATACTTACAGTAAAGTACAGATACGTACAGATACATTAAATACAGTAACAAATAACATTTAGTTCCTTAATACTGTACACCACTGGGTAAGCCACGAAATACATATGTGGAGCTAGCAAGCTAGTTAAATGCATCAATATATAAAACAAAAACATTACATAAACATATAGCACACTGTGGTGGGCCGTGCATTTGGTACCTGGGCCTTCATTGGGGACTTACCCGACTTAATCCACCTCTTAATACCACCACTATCACGTCACAATTATAGAAACCATCAATACTATACAAAAACACAATATAACAACGTGTGGCATTACAAAGAGAGAGGCATTTCGCATATTGGGAGTGAATACCATTTTACAACCGCAACTGTGCCACAAACATGACAAAAACATTTATACATTTTATAAAACACAACCTACTCACCAAAGATGCAGACTCATAATTTGCACCGTTACTCAGAGGCTGTAAGCCAGTGGTACCGCTCGTATTTACTGGTCTGAAAGTGGTGAACAAACCCTTTCCCGGGCTGAGAAAAGCTAGCTAGCTTCAGGGTTGGCTGACCTCCTCACAATGTCTAGCTTTTCTTGAAAATGTATTTTTAAGTATGTCCGAGACCAAATCAATTTCTCTTCCTCCGTAGGTATAAAAAAACTCAGATGTACTAATGTGTACAGAGCTACACACGTGTTTTACCAGTGAAACTTGTCAAAACTGTAACAGTTTCCCTCTAACTAACCAATGAGAGGACGGAAAAAATCTGACGCTATTCTGGCCCAGCTAGCTGCCCTGTGAGGCGAGTTTGAAATATGATTGGTTAAAGAAACAGAGCTATTTCTTAAGAAGACTATGGTTAAAAGGCCAGCAGTACTGACTTTGAAGGACCTGGGCAGATTAGATTGACATGGCAGCACATAGAGGCTGAAATCTAATTGGACAAAAAATGTAACATCCACATACACGTACCGGCAGCAGCGCAGCCAAGAGAAACACCATGAAATAAAGAGAGTAAACTGTTGGGAATAAATTAATAACATTTCATGGAACAAATATTAGAATTTAGGTTGTAAATGTAGGTCAGTGCATATGATAGTGTTTAGGCCAGCAGAGAAGGCTTTGCTGGCCCTGACCGCCCACCACTGGTGGCTATGTATCTATGCATGCATAGTACAGTACATAAAAAAATCCTGACTACCCTCTTTTTTCTTAATGCGTTTACTCATAAGGAAACTGCACATTTTGCTAGAAGCAGAGCTGCACTTAATGACAACTTGTGTGATATTGTTCTGTGTTCACATGTAAATACATGTTCAGAGACTGAAACCTGTTTATGCAAATTGGCTTGCTTATTAAGGCCGAAGAATCAGGTGCCAACTCACTCTGATGTGGCCAAGAATTGGAGACAAACACTTTTACCATCAGAAAATTGTCAAACAACAAGAAAACAGTACATTGCAGATGATAGTGTATAATGTAAAATTCTTCTACAGCAGCACACAGTCGGTTTTGTCTGGTATGTGAAGTGCAGTTTATGTGGTGTGATTTAAAATAAGTACTTCTGCTAAACAAACAGTATTAATGTAAGTTGCATCACCATGAAGCCTTAAACACTGCCTTTATGCCAAATAAATATCAAAGATTAGAGTCGTTTATCAGGTTGTTAAACCTACAAATTAAAAACTAATACCTTGAACATGAAAGCTACCAGTCCCTGGAACCCAGGCTAGTGATTTATCAACCCCTGTACCTACCTCTGGATTAGACCTAAAGGTATTTTTAATCTAAGGCTTTTATATTTTCAAGGCCAAACCAGACTTGTGTCAGTCTTGCACTGCTCAACTTACCCCGACCTCCACATGGTCTGAGCCCTTGTCATCCTGCTTATGTAAAATTTCAAAGTAGTAGCGCCTAGAGGCCATCAAGCTGTGAAAGAAAGAAGAGAAAGAGAGGACACAGAAAACACACCATCAGTACAGAAGAAAAGGGAAAGAACGGGGGAGTCAGAAAGGTAAGGATAAAGAGGACAGTGTGGCTCTAGCTCCTGTATGGGAAAACATGCTGGGTTAAGTATTCTGTCAGGTACAGTGTCTCCAGAGAGCCATGACATAAAATACAGTGGCACTACCATCTGCTTGCTGCCCCGTTTCCTCACTGGGCCGGAGATCTGTGATAGGACAAAAAAATTCATCTTTTTATTTGCCTATTTACAGCTTGTTTTGCACAGTAACTAATTGAACAAAAAGCAACAGAATAGGAGTGCACTGACCTCAAAGGATGGTGCAAACTAAAAAAGTTGCACCAGAATGGTGCAACCTATTCCTGACCACATCCCCATCCATCACTGCAGAGATTCCAAGCATTTCCTTTCCAAACCTTTCCTTTTATAGCCAAATCTATCCTATCTCTGAACATGTTATATTGGTAGCCTGATATCCCAGTACCCCAGCACATCATGACCAACCCAGTTCACTTTCAGGAACTCTAGCTGCATCAACAACACTTTGGAACGGTTCAGCGTGACGACGCTCTGAATCACATGTGTACCAGGATGTTATATGAACACATGCAGTGAAGACGGTGCTAGTTTGTTCAGGAAGAGCTCTGTGTGTGTCTACGAAATGTAAGGTGCGGCCATTTTTTATGAATGGATAGCAAGCAATCCTTCTGGCTGTGCGTTCCCCCTTGTTCCCGCTTTATCTTGGGGGAAAACGCTTGCTTTGGAGCTTTGCCTGGTGGGCTCACATTGCTGCCGTATGCCCATTAAGACACTCTGCTCTTGTAGGGTGCTCTTCGAGTAGGGTGCCCATGCTCCTCGTAGTTTGGCCCCACTTTTGCTGAGGTGAAGCAGTGACTGAGGTTATGGGGCTCACAGTCGGATCTGAAAGAGGGTTTAGAGGCGGGCCTGTCCCTTTCTTCTGTCTCACCTGCCAGTACCAGCGCTCTCTCCATGGGTTCTCTCCCAGGGTTTGGAAGCACGGCATGGCTGTGTTACAGGCTTACACCTGTGTTTCACCCTGTCGGAAGTCATTCTGCTGGACGCCCCAGTGGTGCCGATTGGCCTGTTGGCCAAAGCCGTAAATACGGTCAATCTCCAACCTTATTACCACCTTTCTCACCCCAATGTCCACCATCCTGAATCTTATTTCCAAAATTCCCAACCCAATTTCCAAAATCCCCAATTTAATTTTCACCAATCCAAACCTAATTTCCACCATTTCCAATGAAATTTTCACCGTAAATCTTTCTAAAAAGGAAACAAATTTCTTGTTAATTTTAAGAGACTCGTCTTATTTTCACTTGTATATTTAGTATTGCCCTTTAATAAAAAATAAGTACTTATCATCCGATTACTTGATTAATCGATGGAATACTTGATTACTAAAATAATCGATCGCAACAGCTCTATAATTGAAATCCTGTTTGAAAATAGAAGCCCTCTTAGGTTTCTATATAAAAATCTTCAAAGGTCCCTCCCCAAACAACAGCTTGGTACTGCTTGGCTACCACACCATCAGGTGCTGTAGTGAAGTAACAGTGATCAACCTAACCAACATTTGAGATCCATAATTCATACGACTCGCTGCTCCCATTCTATTTGGCTCACTAGTGCATACTTGACTTTTCCAAGTCTACTGTGTAATATCTGAATTGTAAATTCAAGATGAAGGAGATCTTTTTGGCATAACTCTTTCCTTGATTCACTTCCTGTCCCTGTTTTAGTCTATGTGTAGAAGAAAGTGGGGTAGAAAATAAAGGGAATAAAAGGAAGCAAGAGACAAAAGGTAGAATAAAGATACCGCTAGACAGAGTTACGAGAGACAGATGGCTGGGATTGATGTTTTACTAAGCGGCACTTGAACCCTGACAAGCGATATGAGACGTATTCTTCATGATTATTATAAAATTATAATAGTTGCCACCAAAAACCCATGGTTTAATGCTTTCTATAGATGGGGTCTTGACTGCGGGGATAAGAATGTGAGATTGCATTTAAATACATTATTTGATATGTTCATTTTATGACGATAAAAAAAACAACATACTTTATTGTCGTTGTATAAAATACTTTGAAATTTATTGTGACAATTCTCAGCATAGCAATGATATACACTATATGGACAAAAGTATAAGTCGTGCACAAAGCGAACTTCTTGAAGAAATGCTTTTCATGGGTTGGAGTTAAGGATCTCCTAATTTGAAGCTCTCAACCGTATAGAACACCTTTGGGATGAATGTGAACACTGACTGCACTCCATACCTCCTCACCTCATCTACATCAGTACCTGATTTTACTAACACCCTTGTGGCTAATGAGCACAAATCTCGACAAAATCTGGTAGAACATCTTCCCAGAAGAGTAAAGGGAATTATAAGAAGGCAAATTGAGACTAAATGTGGAATGCAATGCTCAAAAGGCACATATTATACTTATGACCAGGTGTCCGCAAACATTTGGCAATATTGAAAATAAGTATCGCACATAATGAAGTTATCAGAGGTATACTGCACACTGCTACATGTTCTACATTTACGCGATTGGGTGAAATCACATTATCCAAAGTTACTTACATTTATCTTAGTCATACAGCTGAGCAGCTATGAGATAAGGGCCTTGCTCAGGAGCCCATGAGTGGCAAATTGGTGTGCCTGGGATTTGACCTCATGAACATCCAAAAAACCGAAGGTCCAGTGTCTTGTTGTAGCCCACTAATCTACAACCTTCCTATCTACTTCCCATCTACTTCTAATACTTATGATGGTACACCATATCAATAAAGGTTTGTGGACACCTGACCATAAGTTTGTGCATATACTATTTTCAACATTCCATTCCAAATTCCCCATTCGCTGTTATAATAACCTCCACTCTTCTGGGAAAATGTTTCACTAGACTTTGGAGTGGAGATTTGTGCTCATTTAGCCACAAAGGTGTTAGTAAAGTCAGGTTCAGGACATGTTCAGTAGTGTTGAGGTCAAATCTCTATAGCAGGAAATCTTCCATTTCAAACCATGTAAAGCATATCTTCATGAAGCAGAAATGGATTTATGCAGAGGGGCATTATCATGCTTGAACAGGTTTTGGTCTTCTAATTAAAGTGAAGGGAAATGGATGGAACATGTCTCCAACTTTGTTGTAACGGTTTGGGAAGAACCAGATATGTCTGGAAAATGCAGGTGTCCCAATTGTGTATTCAAATGTTGTGAGTTAATTGTTGTAAAAGAAAAACCTAACATAATTACACATTTTTTCCAAAAAACAAAAACAAAAAGAAAACAAAAAAAAAGTATTAAAGTATAAACTGTGACTGAACTCATCAGCTTTTTTACAGATTAGCTTGTAATTATTGGAAGAAATAACAATCTAGTTTTTGACACCAGATCCATCAGAAGACTCAAAGAAGCTCTTTAGAAGAGACTCCACAACAGTAACTATTCATTATATTGTAGTATACTGTATTCTGGAAATAATAATTTACTCGGCCTTCACATCTCTCCTTCTGTACTTTGCAAGCTAGCATGACATTTGCTGATGCTAATCTCTTAGTGAGAATGTAGCTACATTCTAATGTAGGGTGTGATCAGAAAATGAGGAATGGAGGCAGGAAAATGCACGAATCTCACTTAAGACAGCCCAGCGAAGCGTGAAAGTAGATAAGGACAAAACAGGAATACTTTCTGTCCGTAAACACATACACACACACCAAATAAAATGTGTTTACAATGTGTTGTTAACCTCCAGGGACACATAATCGACATCAGCATAGAAATCAGCACAGTGTGCGTGTTTTCCTTCTGATAAATGTCCTCTGTGACAGTATTTTCTGTCCTACATGTCTCTCTCGTCTCTGTCTGGAGGCTACTGCAGAGCCAGTTACCATAAGAAATGCTGAGAAGAACACAAGATTGCACGAATGATCAGGATTCAGATTCTACAAACCAAGCCGAAAGATGATAGCAAAATATAGAATGAGAGAGGAAAAAAGAAAGAGAGGAAAGAGAGATAGATGTACAATGGGCTTTTAATTGGTTCACTAATTGCCTGGCAAACATTCTTCTCAATAACTGAGGCGGACTGAAGGATAAAAGCGGAAAGATAAAGCGGAAGGAAACACTGAGTAGGTTGTATAGCCCTGTGTAAATTCGGTCAGACTCGAGTGCCCTCCTGACAAAATAGAAGCGAGGATAAAAACCTTGAACCGGCTGCATACGGCTCTTTAATGAGCTATTCTTCAAAAGGGGGTTTCAGCCTTCTTCGCTAGTGCACCAATCACAGTAATTAAACGTTCACACTCAATATAATCTAATGCTGCGGCCAAGGGCTAATTATCAACCTTGAATTTACCCTTGTTGTGAACAGAAATGATAACAACGAATTTAGTAAAAAAAAAAAAAATTATAAATAAATAAATACATTTCAAGCATTGTTGGGAATTTTTGGTTTCTTCATGCTGCTTGGGTGAAAACTTCGGTCTGAGAATCTGTAGATAATCCGCTTGCAGTGTCGTTAATTTTGAAACATACAAAAATTGTGTTTATATACAGAGTCTGTCAAAAGATTGGAAACACCAAGTCTTTTATAAGTTTGGAGACACATGCTTGTTCCTCTTGCTTCTATGCAACTAACAAAGGCAAAAACATACAGCACACGAATTGGATAGGGAATGGGTGTTAAAAAGTTCTGTGAAGTACAAATTTCTTCAGAACACACGCAGGATTTAAGATTTGTAGGGCATGACATCATATCCCAGCCACACCAAGCCACCACTCCTGGGCCCCTGAGCAAGGCCCTTAAGCCTATAGCTGCTCTTGAGTTAAATGTAATTTTCGTTGTGATAAGGTAGTCTGCCAAATGCCATAAATGTAAAAAAAAAAAAAAAAAAAAAAAATCAGTATTGCACTGCTGCCACGTGATTGGCCGATAGAAATAATGCGTGAATATGTGTGTGTGCATGTTCCTAACATAGTCTTCAATACATTCACTGTCTAACACACTATAATACCGGATTTAATTCCAGACAAATCAGAACATGAAAACAGATCTTGTTGATTACGTACTCATAACCCGACACACACTCTGTAGATTTTTGGAGAAATATCAGGAGAGGGTTGACTGAATCTGACCCCGGAGATCTGCTGTATTCTCATTAATGCCAAGTGTTATGTTTGAAAGAAGAGGAAGATTTTTCTCGCTTCTCTGTAGCATGAAGGCGAGGAAAAAATCCATTGATCTCCCTCCAATTATTTTTCTTGTAAAGTATGTTTATACTTTAGTTGCAGCACTTTAATTATTTAGTGTTTTTTTACATCATCAGGGAATATCTGAGTAGAAAATATACAATATGGACTAACGTATTGGAAGAACTGACTTTTCCAGCCATATGAGGTTGAAAATATTAGCACAAAGTGGCAGACTAGGGGTGTAGCAGAACACAAAATTCATGTTTTGGTAGGTATCTCTGTTTTTTAAGTCACGTTTGGGTTCAATTTGGATACAGTCAGGCATAAAAAATGCAAAATGTTTTTAAATAAAATGCCTGCTTTATCTTTTTCAAACTCAGTTCTTGTTCTTAGCATGTGCAAAATCAATGACTTCCTGCCCTTGCCACATTTGAGTCTATTGCATTCATTTGATTTATACTATTTAATTTTTATATATTTAATTTTTGCAAATACAATATAAATTTTTCAACAAATATGCTATGTTCGTGAGGGAACTTAGATTTGAATTGTTTTGCACGTAAAATCAAAACTGTTCCAAAAAAAAAATGTTCTTATTGAACACATGTACTGTTACATTTACAATTTACAACACTGAATACAATTCAATTGAATTTATTTTTATTTGTATAGCGCTTTTAACAATGAACATTGTCTCAATGCAGGTGGCTACTGTGGCAAACTCCACAAGGAGTTTCATAAGGAAGAAACCTTGAGTGGAACCAGACCCAAGAGGGAACCAATCCT
The DNA here is from genome assembly GCF_014805685.1 of Silurus meridionalis. Classification (NCBI taxonomy): domain Eukaryota; kingdom Metazoa; phylum Chordata; class Actinopteri; order Siluriformes; family Siluridae; genus Silurus; species Silurus meridionalis. The sequence goes on from NC_060909.1 coordinate 3,586,268, forward strand.
CATCTGGGTTGCACCGAATGTCCATTTATTGCAGATATACGATGTTGCGGGGTACAGTGATATTGATCAGAAGCAAATTGTAGTCCTGAGTAAGTTCAGCAGACTGTTGACATTAACCACAGTCCAAATCCATCCTCAAAGCTCCTGCTCTTACTCCGGAATTCCATGGAACCACCCAAGGCGTTGATGAGAAACCGTCTCCAGACGCACAGAGTGGCCTTCAATTGAAGAGAACACTATCCAGAGGCAGGCCTTGATGAAGTGAGAAGATCCACAGAGGTAAGAGGGGCAGGAACAGTGGTGGTCACCTTCTTCAATACCTGACTTTCCAAATGTGGCTGAATGAGCGCAAATCTCCAAAAGCACATTCCAAGATCTGGTGGAACATCTTCCCAGAAGAGTGGAGGATATTATAAAATTTAATGAGGACTAAATGTGGAATTGGATGTTCAAAAAGCATATAACGTAGGTTACTTACTGAATTCCTTCCTCAAGGGGGCAGCAGTGGCAGCTTGGTGGTGCTGGGATTTGAACTTATGACCTTCCTATCAGAACTCCAATGTCTTTTATAGACTGTACATGAGTTTTAGAGAATTCATGTAATAACATGCATGATAGAATCATCTTTAATGATTAAAAGATTAGATATTATTCAAATGCTGTTGAGAAAACCCAGTTAATCAATACACTGATGCATCCTGGTTATGGTGGTGATGATCACACGTTACTGTTATCCAATGTTACGTGATTTGTGGTGCGACTGAACGCGACATTTCGTCTGCTGCACGTGTGACATTTCCGCCTTTTACCAAACAGATCCGCCCCTCAGCCATGATATTTCTGTCTCCGTATAACCTTTTCTCTTATTACAAAGATCTTAACAGGCTTAGATAGACGTGTTTCTGTTCTACAAGCATGCCTTTTTTTCTCTAGAAACTTTCCACTTGGCTTCATTACCGCATCTTTGCCCGGCAACAGGGAAAATTTCAGACAAGAGAATTCTGCCTGTCATATGGGCAGTTTTTTTTTTTGCTGTAAGAACCGACCCATTAGACTATAAAACACACAAGGCTCTGTCTTCTTTCTGGCTTCAAACTAACAAGCTCTGATGGAGGAGAGTAACAACCCAAGCACTGATTCACAGATTCAGAGAGAGGAAGAAAAGGAGGTGGAGTCGGTGGGTGCTGGGGTTAGGGAGAAAAAAGAAAAAAAAATGAAAGAGACAGAGTTAGATGCTTTGGTGAAATGCTGTGTTTAGGTAAAAGAGTCAATCATACAGATGTATGGATGGATGGATAGATGTATGGATGGATGGATGATAGGTAGATGGATGGCTATATTTTCTCCTTCCTCCATCTTCCAAACCAGTTACAATAATTCCCAAGGATAATTATTGAAGATGATCACTCATATATTTCATGATGGAAAAGACTCTATCTATCTATCTATCTATCTATCTATCTATCTATCTATCTATCTATCTATCTATCTATCTATCTATCTATCTATCTATCTATCTATCTATCTATCTATCTATCTATCTATCAAAAACAGAATGCTTTATTGGCAAAAAAAAATTACGTTTTCTCTATCGTTCTTTGTCTGTCTGTCTGTCTGTCTGTCTGTCTGTCTGTCTGTCTGTCTATCTATCTATCTATCTATCTATCTATCTATCTATCTATCTATCTATCTATCTATCTATCTATCTATCATCTATCTATCTTCTCACTGTCTCTTTCAAGATTTAAAGGATGCCTAATTATCCATCCACCCATCCAACCTCCCACTCACCCATCCATCCATCCATCCATCCATCCATCCATCCATCCATCCATCTATATCTCTCACTATATCACTATATCTGTTGCTCTCTGTATGTCTGTCTGTCTGTTTGTCTGTTTGTCTCTCTCTCTCTCTCTGTCTGTATTTTTGACCCCTATTATCTTAAGATCTACATTCCAGTAAAGCTACACCCAGAGTCTTGTATTAAAAGCTTTTACCACAGAAATAACCCCCAACTGATTACATCATAGCTACAGTTTTACTGCGTTACAGCAAGGACACTGCCGGATCTCCAGCAGAATGAGTGAACATCACTTTGTAGTTTTGTGTGCCAGTCCTGTAAGAATAACATGAACAGTGCATACCATGTAACGGCCCCCAGACAGTCGTGAACGTGCGAGCATTCATCCTAAGGCGAAGTAAGCCCATGAATTATTCAGAAGCTCGCGCTATGCACGACAACGCTCGACTTCCACGGCAATCAGCGTCACCTCGAAAACCAGCGACAGAAGCAATTAAAACGAGTGAGTGACACCAGGCTCTGAAAAATGGCGCTTTAATGCGTCTCCTGTGATTTATTTTGCGGAAAAACTGCCTGCCTGCTTATTTTACACAAGTGCAGCTGACAAGTGTTTTCCGCCAGGCCGAGCGAACTGGGACTGCATTGTGGTGCTCTGAAGTATAAAACTGGGAAATGAAAACAGACATCAAACCCGTTGAGTTAAACCAGAGCTAAGGTGTAGCGCTTTAGCTTGTACTACGCCTGCACACTCTGGCTACAGTTAAAGATGTCACAAAAATTCAATGTGAAAAATGACAGATGTCTCCAACAGTCCAGCTCCTGTTGGATTCCAGGAAGTGAAGCAGATATTCACCTCCAGGAGCAGCGACAAAATGAGTCTGTGTAATAATCCACTCCAACGCTTACTTATTCAATTAAACATCACTTGAGCTAGCACAGCGCTTCTTACTTCCTAACTCCTGCTCGATGTGTTTATAAATATTTACTTTCATATATTAGCTCCGTCATCAGAGAGCGGCCCGTGGTCAAATCTATTAAAGGATATTATAATCCTTGTTGTCCAATTATTTACTCCAAACATCCAGTGTAATAACGTCTGTGTGCTTTAACAAAGTAAATGAACAAAGCCTAGTGTTGAAACATTTGAGTTTCCACACACATGCATGGTTCTTTGGTTTCAGCAAATTTATTCATGTAAAACCAAGCAAATATATAAATGTCCAGATGTTCCACTTTATTTTCATTGAAAAATCCTCACGTCAGCATGAAGAACAGCTTTACACACTCTCAGCATCTGACTGTTTCTCCTAACATTCAACTGAAATACTTTGCCATGTCTCTTGTAATACTAGCCAAAGGTGTTCTTCACTAGTTTGAGATTTCCAACTGACCTGGCAATGCAGTACATCCCAGAGCAGTTCAAAAGCATTTAGGTGCAGTGAATGGGCAGGCCGGACCATGATAGATAACACTCCAGATGACTTTTTTTTTACAGAGCTTGTACCTACGCTTCATCTCATTGTCTTGTTATATTGAGCTTGTTTTTAAGCCAATGAGCCGCAGCCCAGATGGAATCGCATGATGTTGAATTATGGAATGGTGGCCATATTGGTCCAGGATTCATTTCACCATTTAATCTAGTGTACCTGTAACATCTACAGCTACATACACAGACCTTTTTTTTTACTCTGTGGTGGCCTCAGCCATCTTCTATTGTGTGGTTTGCTGGTGCAGCAGCATCTCTACTGCAGACAGGAAGAGACTGGACAAGCTGATCAGGAAGCCCAGCTCAGTCCTGGGGATTCCCCTGGACACTATACAGGAGGTGGGAGAAAGGAGGATGGGAGCTACACTATCATCATTACTGCAGAATTACTCTCACCCCCATGTATGAAACAGTTTCATCTTTGAGCAGCTCCTTCAGTGACACACTGTTCCATCCTAAGTGTCTGAAGGAGCAAAACAGAAGATCTTTTCTCCCTGCTGCTATTAGACTTTACAATCAGAGCTGCTCCCAGTGAACCAGTCACCATAATATACACTGTTATTACTGTTTAACTGTGCAATATTAACAATAACAACGTTTATTTATGCAATAAATGTACAATAACTATAATTTAAAACCGTGCAATATTACCTGTGTGCAATATGTTTAATAGCGTAACTATTTACTTGTGGTCTCCTTTTTCTTTTTTTGTAACAGAGAAATTTCCCCATGGTGGGACGAATAAAGGCATATCTTATCTTATCTTATATATACGTATTATAAGTTAGCATGTTTTCCATATATAAACAGAAACTTGTGAAGTGGAAGGTGACAAAGGTGACAGTTTGATGAAAATGAAGACCCTTATATTACTTAGTTTGCATAGAAACAATAAGAACATGCATGTGTCTCTCAAAACTAAAAAAAAAAAACTAAATTGTCTGTTCTTTATTAAGCATATAAAAGTGAAGATACAGCACCATGTAACTTGTGCTAGTATACATTTGTAACAAACGAGTGAAAAATACACAAACTGTTTTAGACCGAATTTGTGCACATTTTGTGTAGGAACTGCATTTTTACAATTCAGTACTCCAAAATATGCAAAAAGAGCTGCTGTGTTTCATAATAAAAGTCAAATATTTGACTTTTATTTCTTATTAGGAGTCAAAAGTATATGTTGCAATATGAAATCTAAGCGGCTATTTACACTGCCCTAACCAGACACTGCCCTCTCTCTGTTTTTCTCCCTGTCTGTCTCTCTCTTTGTCACTCTTTCACACTATCTGTCTCTCTATGTCTGTTTGTCTTTCTGTATTTCTTTCTCTTACTGCTTGTTTGTCTCCCTCCCTTTCTCTATCTCTCTGATTGGTGGAGTCGTTCAGAGGTTCTGAAATGTTCAATATTAACTGACACTCTTTCGTAAGCTTCTCCCGTCTTACCCTTTTCCCACTGGTCATATTTTTAGCTGACGTGTACAGCGTTTGAAAGATGCGCTGATGCAGCGACCCTGTCAAGTTAAATTAAACCTTTTTTTTTGTATTTACCACAAAAAAGATATATAATAATCTAACACTTTAGTCCAAGGCAGAACATTTTAGGGAAAAATAAATAAATAAATAAATAATAATAAATAAATAAATAAATAAATAAATAAATAATAATATATATATATATATATATATATATATATATATATATATATATATATATATATATATATATATATATATATATATATTCATTTATTTATATAATTTAAATTTATAATAAAAATATTATAATAAATATAATATAATTATACTTATATTTATATATAAATAAATAAAACCCCACACGACATCCTGTAGGTCTACCGTAAATTGTAAAATTAACTTTTAAAAATGGTGAAAAACCTGGAAAGTCTTTTTTTCAAACACATATCCTTTTCTACAGAGACAAAAACACCAAAGCAAAGCCCTATGTCCTTTAGTTTCATTTATTCTGTAGTTACACTATACAAACAAAAGCATTTGTTGACACCTAAATTTTCCAACCATATGTGGTTCCTCTCCAAACTGTTACCACACAATTGGAAGCATTCAATTGTATCGTACTTTACTTGAACTAGGAGGCCCAAACCTGTTTCAGTATGACATTACCCCTGTGCAAAAAAAACAGCTAAATGAAGAAATGGGTTGGATTAGAAGATCTCCAGCTATAGAGCGCTGACCTCCACCCTATTGAAAACATTTGGGATAAATCGAAATGCTGACTGTACCCCAGGCCTCCTAAACTCACCTACATCAGTACCTGACTTTACTAACGCCATAGTGGCTAAAATCTTCACAAAATGATCCACAAATATATTATAAAAGCAAATGGGGTCTAAATGTCTAATAATGTCTATAAATTATTTGGATTTTAGATTCAGTGAGAAACTACAGCTGAACTTCATTTTCAAAAGATATTTAAAGCTTTAATCCAAGCCAAGTGTTGGCCTTTATTGTTAAGACCAAATAAAAGTATCTCTCTATCATCCATCTAACAACCTCAAACAACAAAAGGAGAAATTGTACTTACTGTATAGATTTCGAGGTCTGTGACCTGAACTTGCTGAATTCACCCGGAGCCGTCCACTCGGAGCCGTGCTGCAAAGAGAAAATCACGCTCTGTCACCTGCATCTTTCTGAAACTACCAATTGCTACACATTATGAGCACCAGAGTGATCCTGTGCCTGCCGGAAAATTCTCCTACTGTCACTGCGTACACCCAAACCAGCAATTTCTTCATAATTAATGGCAACGCAAACTGCGAACACAAAAGCTCATTACCATTCTGACTCATGGGAATGTGTTAGCTAGATAAACACACAATCATAATATCAAAAATGTAAAAGGGTAGATAATCTTTTTTTAAAAATAGAACACTCTATAGATGTTTACTTTTCTTTCCAGACAGGCTTTTTTTATTTATTTATTTTTTTTAAGAAATAAATGACAGAAGGAAGGGATATCAATGACAGCACTCTTTGATCATTGCTAACACCCACCGCAGTGATTAATCTTGTTGTGTCTAACGTCTCGTCTGTAATCTTAATGTCCTAGTTTTAGCATATCGAGCCGAATATTCAGTAAATCCAACTCAAGATTGCAAAGAACAAACAGCTAAGTTGAAGTTTTTTCTTGCCACATTAGCTGTAAAATATTGATTCAGTGCCCACCTGCCCCACGTACACCAAGAGTCTGGCATTGAGGGGCTTCTCATCCGAACTCAGCCACAGCTCAGAGTTATCATCAGAGGATATGGCAAACTGGAAATCTCCTTAGAAAAAAAACAAAAACAACATATATATATATATATATATATATATATATATATATATATATATATATATATATATATATAAACACACACACACACAAATGCATATTGACATACTGCTACACTGTAGGAGCAAAAGTATTTGGACACCTGCCTTTTCCACTCATATGGGGTTCTTCCCCAAACTTCCCCGCCATGTTGGAGTCTTACAGTTATACAGGATGTCTTTGGATTTTTCAATCATTTCATCTAGGAGACCCAATCCTGTTCCAGCACATCAATGCACAAAGCCAGCCCCATAAAAAATTCGTTCCATGGGTTAGAGTGGACGACCTCCTGCTATAGAGCTCTGACCTCAACTCTACTGTACACCTTTGGGATGAATGTAAAACACAGACTGCACCCCAGACCTCCTCACCTCACCTACATCAGTACCTGACTTTACTAACACCCTTAAAAGAGCAAAAATCTCCACAAAATATAGAGGAACATTTTCTTAGAATAGTGGAGGTTATTAGAACTAAAGGGATGTTCATGATATGGTGTCCACAAACTTTTGTTCATAAACTATAAATTTCAACAAATCCAAATGTAAATGCAGTTATAAAATATACTCTCTTTACATTGGCATGTTTCATGATCCATATTTTTTTTTTTATATTTTGTAATAAGTCCTATTTCATTCCCATTTCCTTCTCTTTCTGTCTATTCAGGCTTTTCGGAAACTTGCCTGGAGCAAAGCTCTAAACACAACATCTTTTTGTAGGTGTATTTCTCTTAGAAAGGCATTGCTTCACAGATGTAATTTCACATCACTATTGACTGCATGACTGCTCTGTAACAAACCGTCTTTATACGGATGAATAAAGCCAAAGATCCGAAGGCCGTAATTCTTCCACTTCGGAACCACAGCCAGTTTCTTAACCGTAGTTCTGGTCTGCAAAAAAAAAAAAAAAAAAATACAGATAATACAATAATAGACACCATATCTTTTCTTAGCCCCATATAATACCCTGTTATCCACATGCTCCAACCTCCGAAGCAGTTTGCTGACATTATAAGCAGCAGTAAATGAAAGTTGTGAATAAATAATAGTCACAGAATGCAAAGGTGAGAAGCCCAGGGACTGCAATTTGCACTCTGCACAAATAACATGCTCCAGAGTACGATTCAATTTCTGAACAGACCCAAAAATCTAGACTGTAACCACAAAATATATTTTAATTAAGAAATTAATATAGAATAACTGTAATTTCTTACACAATATTGTTCTGCTTCGGTTACTGTTCACACATTACACCTCCGTATTTTGATGATTCTGCAATGTTTGGGTGTATATGAATGGGGACGAAGCAGTGCCGGATTGTGGAGTGAACAGATTTGTGGAGTGGTGTGGAAACAGTTAATCTCTATGACAATGTTTCCAGGAATAAAGAATCGGCAGTGGATTAGAAGATGAAAAAGACGGTAACCCATACCATCTTCAATAAATACCTTAAAGTATTTAACTACTAGACTACTAGATAACTACTAGACTGGAGGACCAACACTAAGGTGTTTTTACAAGAAGGGTAAAAGCAGACTTTACTACCGCACAGCAAATTGTGGGAGTGTAGACTAAACTGCTGGTGTATAAACAAAAGTGCTAAAATATGACCCAAATATCTTTAGCATGGACCAGATTTTTGGAGTATGGACCAATTGTCTTAAGTATGAACCAAATATATATATTTAGCATGGAGCAGACTGTTAAAGTATGGACCAATTGCCTTTAGTATGGATCAATTGTCTTTAGTATGGACCAAATATATTTAGCATGAACCAGATTGTTGAAGTATGGACCAATTGTCTTTAGTATGGACCAATTGTCTTTAGTATAAAATAAAATATCTTTAGCATGGACCAGATTGTTGAAGTATGGACAAATTGCCTTTAGTATGGTCCAATTGTCTTTAGCATGGACCAAATATCTTTAGCATGGACCAGATTGTTAAAGTATGGACCAATTGCCTTTAGTATGGTCCAATTGCCTTTAGTATAAATCAATTGCCTTTAGTATTAAATAAAAATATCTTTAGCATGGACCAGATAGTTGAAGTATGGACCAATTGCTTTTTGTATGGACCAAATATTTTTAGCATGGACCAAATTGTAGAAGTATGGACCAATTGTCTTTAGTATGGGCCACATTGTTGGAGTATGGACCAAATGTCTAGAATATGGAAGAATTGTCGTTATTATGGACCAAATTGCAGGAGCATAGATGATTTGTCCTTAGTAAAGACCAAATTGTTGGAGTATGGACCATTTTCCTGTAGTATGTACCAAACTGCTAAAGAGTTTTTGCCAATCTGTGGTTGCAATACAATGTGAAATTGAGGGAGCAACATTGGGGCTGTTGATGCAAAGAAGCCAATTAAGCTTATCAGTTCCTCAGCAACCTTTACTGTAGTGATAGTTTCTGTGAAGCTGAAAATTGGAATTTCATGAACTTCAGAACTAACTGTTGTATGAATGTAAAATGAACAATAGAATTATAATCAAATTGTTAGTACTTTTCAATTGTATATTATAATTGGAATTATATCAATGGATTCGTTAACAACAACCTTTTCTCCTCTCTGAATTAAAATCTTGGCCATTGTCATGCTTTCTTGTTTGATTTTCAGTCTCTCCTGAGCAAGAAGATCTTTTATCTTCCAAAAAAAAAATCGGTTTTAACACTAGTACGTTATGCAGCCTGAAAAACAATGTGACAGCTACATAGACTAATACAATTTTAGAATGAAAACAAACAGAGATCTATATTTACAGGGTTTTTATGATATAAAGTTTACACCTACTTTATCATGTTCTTACTCCAAGTGGTGCAGGTATGTTTAAGCTGGAGATGTCAGTCATGTTCATTCCCTATTTACTGATTGGCAGCTTCCTGTGAGATTCTGCCACTTTGAGAGTTCTAAACCAATCATTATAAGGAGAAACCATGCATTCAGGTTGGACAGATAAAGTGAGCACTGTCTAATAAACATGACACTCCATTCAGTCTCAGTGAAGCCTGTGTGCCGGGCGGGACTCAGAAAGACGTGTACAAATCCTGTCTTCATCTTAAACCTTTAATCTTTTGTCCCATTAAATCAGAGAATACACAAACACCTAAAAGACACTGATTGATACAGTCTCACATAGTGGGAATTAGTTGTGTGTCTGGAGCATAGAACGAGTTTTCCACACAGTAAGCCTTTAAATTTATTAAACAAACTGCAATATTGCAGTCATTTGATTTGCTAAATTATACAACACTGCACCAATATTTCACCAAGATTGCTGATTAATACCAACACTAACAACAAGCAAAACATTTCTTTGCCACATTTAATGAAACACATATACACAGATGCACAACATATATATATGGGGAAATGGTAGCTCAGTTGATATACAGTAGAAGCTTTTAGAAGTTCATGTGTTCAAATCCCAGCACTACCAAGCTGCCACTGCTGGGCCCCTGAGTTAGTCCCTTAGCACTCAACAGCTCAGATACTGAAGATCTGAATAAATGATATTCACCATAAACTCAGCACTCTGTTAAATATCTTTCACGTAGATACAATTTCATGTAGTCCAAACTAAATTTGTATTTTAACATTTATAGGTTTTTATATTTTGAATATCTTTATTAAAATTAAAACTACATCTGCAGTATGAATAATTCTGCTATCTATCTATCTATCTATCTATCTATCTATCTATCTATCTATCTATCTATCTATCTATCTATCTATCTATCTATCTATCCATCCATCCATCCATCCATCCATCCATCCATCCATCCATCCATCCATCCATCCATCCATCCATAAACAGATAGATAGCCAGCCAGACAGACAGACAGACAGACAGACAGACAGACAGATAGATAGATAGATAGATAGATAGATAGATAGATAGATAGATAGATACATAGATACATAGATACATAGATACATAGATACATAAATACATAAACCCTCATAACTTTGTATCCTCAGGTTTGGCTGAATTTTTTTTTAATTTGATTAAACTGTGAGTTGGATTATTAATATATTATTATAATGTATGGAGCTAAGCCGACTGGAGCCTTTGGTTTACTTACATGTGGGTACAAAGGGAAGTGCAGGTTCTTCCTGAGCTGAGAAACTGATGATCCGCACCAGTCTTCAAACACGTGCAGGTTGGCCTGGCCTTTATACTGCAAGATATATATATAAAGAGAGAAACATGGTAGGTAATACTATCACTGGTTCAAGGGCAGGGTTTCAGACAAAATTTCGATTCACAACCCTCTGTCATTCCCTCCAGAACTATCCCTTATTTCGTTTCTTGCAGTGGCTCCTTATTTCCTGCACTGAACGTTCAGGCTCCTGGCCTTTGGTCTTTTGGGACCTTCTTTAAACAGAAAGCTGACTCAATGGCAGGCTTCATTTTAATAGAAAGAGAGTGAGAGAGCTGTGCTTGATACACATCCCCAGCTTAGACCCATGCATGTCCAGCACAGTCTAGCGCAGGCTCTGGCTTGCTGAAATTGGGTCTGTGAATAGGAATAACCCCAAGAGAGGTGAGAGTGAGAGAGTGTGTAAACGAAGCGCAGCGGCTACGCTGGATTTGGCTGCAAATCAACGCCACGCGAGGTGTGAAAGCAGGCCTCCTCTTGCCGTGCCATTAGGTCATTTATGGATAAATTTCCACCTGAAGTCACATATGTTGTTTGCCAAGCTGCTTAGGAATTCATGGGAAAGGAAATCTTTGATTAATATATACATATATATATTTATATATATATAGAAAACAGGTGAAGCTGAACATTGAGGAATGCACCTCCTATTAGAATGCCCTAAAAAGCAATATCTCACATTCCAGCAAATAATCGAAATTCCTACATTTGTTCCCGAAGTGAGGCCAAAACAGTTCACTGAGTTACCAACACACTCTCACATGCTGCCTCCTCCTCTCTCGCCACTGTCAGGTTTAATTTTAGCCTTTCTAATTGCAGCCAGTACGGATGTAGACCTTGGCATCCCACCCACCCCAGCGGGGGTGGATAGGGGTCATTTTACGACTGACCTGACTCATCTCAGACAGACATGGCAGACACTCCGTGGTCCCCTGTGTTGATCTATGTCTCATACACGCCAATCATGCTGGATATTTTTTCTGAATTCCCGCCTTAGCCTTTAAATATTTCAACAAGTCCCGAAAAAAAAATCGGTACGACTTTTCAGCTAAGCCTGTATTAATAAATGATTAGAACAGAGCTTAGAATTCTTTGTAATCATATCCTTGGCTGCTATCCATTAAACTTTCTGTATCAATCTGGATATGAACATTTATTAAGCTGGATATGAACAAATTTACTTGGAAATTGTTTAGCGAGGGCATTTACACAAGAAATGTGATATTCATGGAGACTCTAAATGCAATACATTAATATATATTTGTAAAACCCATGACTGAGCATCAAGGAAAATATGAAAAACCTGAAGATGTAATTGTGTTCATATATTTTAATCACCACAGGATACATTTCTCAGTAGGAAAAATTGCCACACTGGCCAGCTCCTGCTCAACATCTACAGATTCCTGCTTAAAACCCCATACAAGGCAATCCTGCAATGTATCTGATAACACTCATGTCCTAATATGCAGCCTTATTCTTTCTTAGAACCCAATATTCACCAAAAACCCCAAATCCCTGTGTTATCAGCAGTAATTTCCGCATTTTTTCAGATAACATTCATCTTCTCAAAGAAAAAAAAAAAAAGAGCAGTGCTTAAATATATTCAGCTCAGATAAGCGTGTGCTTTCAGCCACTGGTGCATAATGGAGGATGGGGGTTGGGTGTGTGTATGTGTGGTGAAGGGTTTGAGTTAGGAGTGAGGTTGATAAGACGTTTCCTTCTATCAGAAAGATCTCTCCTCACTTCCAGATGAAGCCCCCACCCCCATGATACGTTCCCAGATGTCAGCCATGGACAAATAATGGAATTCAATAACAGTGCTGAGGAGCTCGTAAATCATGAGGTGAAACCAGAGGTCATTTCTGGCCTGGGGTGGGTTCAGGCCAAGGATGATAGGAAGGTTTGGAATTAATTGTGTATTGGAGGCATATTTCCAACCTAACAGGATGAATGAGAACTTATACTTATATTGAATCATAGACACTGTCATTTATTACCTGAAATTTTGCTTGGTGTAAGAGAAGGTTAAAGTGCGCACCGTTGGTAGGTTTAGTCTCAAATGATACTTCTTCTTGATCATTACATGCGTCTATTCTCTTTGGAGACAGGAGATAGGGACTGCCCACAGTGCTAGCCTGAGACAGCAATTAGTCAACCCCCTGGCTAGTAAAGCCGAAACATAACGTCGATCATCAGTAGGATGGTTTGCAGCAGTGCAGAGTTTAAGCAGGAAGACATTCCCTTTACCTTTACATGTTTTTAACACTGAAGCAATTGCCAATACCTCTATAAACTCTTGACATGGCTGTTGCAAATTCCTTTTATTTGATTACAGACGAGATAAGAACACAAATGAATCAATTTTATGAAACTAATATCCTCTATTTTCATTTCTATTTTTGGATTACATTAATTATCATTATATTACTCAATATATAAACCTATTATAATTATTATATCTTAATTCATTTCTGTTGTAGAAAGCAAGTCAAATCAAGATTTCTTGTGCTCTACATTACAATCCAGCAAATAATTAAAATTTTTAGACCAGAAATACACAGCAGTGTTAATGTGGCTGAAATAAACTGGCCAAGTAGAAATGATAAAAATACAGTAGAACAAGGGCTTTAGATATTTTTAAAACAAACAAACCAACCAACCAACTAAATAAACATGATATGTGGTAAGGAATACAATGATATTATACTATAAGTCAGCAATGGGTAATGTGCTCAGTTACCACTCAGTCAGTCCCAAAGACATCCATCCACCACCAATTTTTTTTTAACTAAAATCATAGCTCTGTCACACTGCATCCCTGCCCTGTTTAGAATGCCACTCTGCCTCCATGTAATGCTTAGGACATTTTTGCCTCCCTGCCCTGTGGAGGACATTGTTTCTCTCTCTGCTTTGTGGTGGGCATCAGACGTTGTCCCTTTTTTGCAGAGAATGTTGCTCTACCCCCCTGCCCTGCAGAGGACATTGCTTTCCTGCCTTCCCTGCAGAGTACTTCATTCTGCCTCCATGCCCTGCTTATGATGTCACTCTGCCTCCATGTAAAGCTTAGGACATCTCTTTGCTTCCCTGTCCTATTGAGGGCATAACTCTACCTCCCTGCTCTGCAAAGGACATCAAACTTTGTTTCTGTTCTGCAGAGGAAAAGCAACATCTTAACCTATGACTCTGAGAAAATGTATCCAAAATTGTAAAATACACACCACCTCACCAAAAACTATCAACAATTAAAGAAGAAATCTTTTTATATGGAGTGTCCCCCAAACAAGTCCTTTAGTAGAAAAGAAGCTGTTATTGGTTTACTGCAAATTACTATTAACCTGTGATTTCTCTTGGAGCTACTATCATGGCTGTCGTAATAAAAAAAAAAATAGTCAACACCTTGGCAGCAACATAAAAATAAATTAGGCTCATTCCTTCTTGCCTGGCTTTTTTTTAACACCCATAGACCTGCGATGTAGACACTAGGTGCAGACTTTTTCTTCTAGCGCTGCATTCCAGTTAAATTGTTCACCTTGAAGAAAGGCACCTTGAGGAAAGTCTCATTATCTGATTTAGTCCTTCACATCTCAGCTTTAAAGATTGCTGTTCTTTCACTCGTCTTCTATTTAGGGATTTTCTCTGGACTTGCTGGCATTGTATTAAAGCATTACACACCTCTGATACTCTGGTAATTACGTTCCTTTTTGGAAGATGCCCTTGAAAAAGCAACTCTTCTGAAAAAGCAACATTCTTCTGTTAGATCCTGTAGGAATCCTCGTCAGAGATGTCACCTCTTCTCCCCTCGCTCTCTAGCTGCCATGTTACTCCATGGCAATTGTCTGTGCTGAAGACATTGTTATGCCAAATAATCACGCATCTCGAACTGGCAGGACACTGGGATTGTGCTAATTAATAGGGGGAGTAATGAAGCGGCGAGTGGCAGAACACTGTGCTCTTCATTATTGGCTGATAAGAGCTTGGAAGCCGTGCTGGTGCTTTGGCTTCGACTCGGCGTGATGAGCTCAAGCGTTTTCTGACGATTATTCAGATCAGATCAGATCAACACATTCAAACTAAGGGAAGGTTATAGACCTAATGCTATACAGAAAGCCTGACCTGGCGTGTTAGCTTTATAACATGTTATAAGGTTGAGGTCTGATGGTTTTGATTGTCGCAGGTGACTAGCATGTCTACATTTGGAAACAAATCAGAGCGCACTGCAGACGGACTGGCGCGTGACTGCTTTTCCTCCTGGCCACCTGTTTGTGTAATTTTAGCATAATTCCTAAAGGGATAGGAAAAGTGTGGGCGGATGTTACCTCTGAGAAATCTCATAATATCCTGATGGAGGAGAGGGAGGATAGATGGCGAGGTGAGGTTAGGTATGTCTTACAGAAGTATCGTCACACTATTCCCTTTATAAGAGTAACACTACTATAAAGTCAATCATTAATGTAGGTAAAAGGACTTCAGCGAATTGTTTTATAGATGATCCAGCACTCATATACACCACATCAGCATTTTAATTTTAATAGTTGCTAAGAAAAAAAAATACTTCATAAGTCAAATTTAGCACGGTTAAAGCTAACACTGATGCTGTTTTGTTCAGTGTGATGCTAATAAACCACAGTGCCCACGCACAGGCATACAGATTACATTTCCAGCTTCAGTGCTTTGCTAAGCTACACGCTTAATGACGGCAATAAACGAATCCGTGAGGCAAACGGAAAACATAATACATACTGTGTGTCTTTTCACACCTTTAATGGAAGTACCGATTTCGAATAACAACGTTTAGCCCGCTGCACTAAATGTGCTCTTTCACACGCACTGCGCTTTTCACAATGGAATTCACTTTTCTTTACTGCACGGTTTTGATTAAAAACTGTAATTCAAAATGATTTGTAGGATGAATTCCATAGCGGCTGAAATTTTTGTAAATGAATGGACTTACCAAAGAAGCAGATACACGCCTGCTCGTGCTGGGTCGAAAGGGTTTTACACTAAATAGTTATTTTTTTGTTTTTATTTACATTTTTAGTTAATCATAAAATCTATATTACGCAGCATGTCTAAAGACGAGTAAATCTATACCACTATCTATTACTAACTATAATGTCTAGTAAAATGAACCATGTTTTAAGAAATAATATAATATATATGTATATGTATATATATATATATATATATATATATATATATATATATATATATATATATATATATATATATATATATATATATATATATATATATAGATAGATAGATAGATATTATAGAACTATATATTCAAACCTCAGGATATATAGTTATGAGGGTTTACCTACCTACCTACCTAGCTACCTACCTACCTACCCACCCACCCACCCACCCGGATGGATGGATGGATGGATGGATGGATGGATGGATGGATGGATGGATGGATGGATGGATGGATGGATAGATAGATAGATAGATAGATAGATAGATAGATAGATAGATAGATAGATAGATAGATAGATAGATAGATAGATAGATAGATAGATAGATAGCCCATTACACATATAGTCTCCATTTTTCTATTACAATAACATCCACTCCTCTGAAAAAGATGTCTTTGGGTCTCCTAGTTCAAGTCATTTTAAGCTACAAAATCCAGAGACTTCCTATATAATTGTGTGTCTCCACCTTTGTAAAGGAAAGTGTGGGACAAAACCACATATGGCTGGAAAAGACAAGTGTCATTACTTTTGTCTATATATAATATATAATATATGTACCTGCAGATAGTGTCAAAAATTGCAACAAGACTTGTGACAAAACAACGCATTCATAATACAGGAACTAACACAGCAAACAAGAAAACAGAAAAATGAGAAAAAATGAGGAAGCAGATCATATTTCTTATACAGAAATTAACAAATATAGCGTACTATAGATCAATCTTTAGCTGATAGATAGATACAAAATGATACTGGATATAAAATGCAGGTTTTTCCTGTCCCTGTCTCTAATGCGTTTAAATGACAATCTGACTGATTTGAATTGGCTCATCAGGTTGTGCACAGGTTTTGCACAAACTTGAATCCATGGCATGCACACTGCTGTTTCAGCAGAAAAAAAATTGGATGTACCAAAAAATACATTGAAAATATATATTTTTTAATTCTTCTTTTTGCCATAAATAATACAAAATAGATACATTTTCATTAGTGCTTTCAGACTTTTGGACCACAATTTACATATAGTATAATACAGTGGGGTCCGGTACATATTTTAAGAAGAAGTTGCTCAAAGAATTCCTCTGAATTGAAAGATACTAATGTTTAATGCTAAATTGTGCACACTCATTTTGCTAGGAGAACTCTGGGTATTTTTAGCTCCGAATAGAAGTGATGGAATGTAGATAATGACTGATGCTGTAATTTCGACAGTGATTGAATGCGAGTTCCTGAAGGATTCTTTACGATTTTAAACAGTATTATTCCGTGTCTGTACAATGGCAGCCTCTCAATAAAACACCATCACGATGTCTCACTGTATTGAGTCCACTGTAGATTTGTGATCTTTACCACAACCTAGTTACCAGATTGCGTTATGTTTAATGGGGTATCCTGTTCTTAAGTGTATGTTACTGGGACGGTTTGGACTTAAAGATGACTGCAGTAATAGTGAAAAGTCTGAAACTTGATGGATAGATATATAGAAAGAGAGAGATAGAAAGATAGAGAGATGAGA